>NC_069711.1:33347737-33350237 GCF_027358585.1 Pangasianodon hypophthalmus | reverse complement strand
AACAGTCTGAATATCTACTACAGCAGTGTTAATGCACCATAAACATCCACATATCTACTACAGCAGTGTTAATGCACCAAAAACAGTCGAATATCTACTACAGCAGTGTTAATTGCACCAAAAACAGTCCAAATATCTACTACAGCAGTGTTAATGCACCATAAACATCCACATATCTACTACAGCAGTGTTAATGCACCAAAAACAGTCTGAATATCTACTACAGCAGTGTTAATGCACCAAAAAACAGTCTGAATATCTACTACAGCAGTGTTA
Organism: Pangasianodon hypophthalmus; assembly: GCF_027358585.1. Lineage (NCBI taxonomy): Eukaryota > Metazoa > Chordata > Actinopteri > Siluriformes > Pangasiidae > Pangasianodon > Pangasianodon hypophthalmus. Next base: position 33,349,961 of record NC_069711.1, on the reverse strand, counting down.
ATGCACCAACAACATCCCACATATCTACTACAGCAGTGTTAATGCACCAAAAACAGTCTGAATATCTACTACAGCAGTGTTAATGCACCAAAAAACCTCCAAATATCTACTACAGCAGTGTTAATGCACAAAAAACAGTCTGAATATCTACTACAGCAGTGTTAATGCACCAAAAAACAGTCTGAATATCTACTACAGCAGTGTTAATGCACCAAAAACAGTCTGAATATCTACTACAGCAGTGTTAATGCACCCAACAACATCCACATATCTACTACAGCAGTGTTAATGCACCATAAACATCCAAATATCTACTACAGCAGTGTTAATGCACCCAAAAACATCCACATATCTACTACAGCAGTGTTAATGCACCAAAAACATCCAAATATCTACTACAGCAGTGTTAATGCACCAAAAACATCTAAATATCTACTACAGCAGTGTTAATGCACCAAAAAAATCCAAATATCTACTACAGCAGTGTTAATGCACAAAAAACAGTCCAAATATCTACTACAGCAGTGTTAATTGCACCAAAAACAGTCGAATATCTACTACAGCAGTGTTTAAAGCACCAAAAAACAGTCCAAATATCTACTACAGCAGTGTTAATGCACCAAAAACAGTCGAATACTACTACGGCAGTGTTAATGCACCAAAAACAGTCTGAATATCTACTACAAGCAGTGTTAATGCACCAAAAACAGTCTGAATATCTACTACAAGCAGTGTTAATGCACCATAAACATCCACATATCTACTACAGCAGTGTTAATGCACCAAAAACAGTCGAATATCTACTACGGCAGTGTTAATGCACCAAAAACAGTCTGAATATCTACTACAGCAGTGTTAATGCACCCAAAAACAGTCTGAATATCTACTACAGCAGTGTTAATGCACCATAAACATCCACATATCTACTACAGCAGTGTTAATGCACCAAAAACAGGTCGAATATCTACTACAGCAGTGTTAATGCACCAAAAACAGTCCAAATATCTACTACAGCAGTGTTAATGCACCAAAAACAGTCTGAATATCTACTACAGCAGTGTTAATGCACCAAAAAACAGTCTGAATATCTACTACAGCAGTGTTAAAGCACCAAAAACAGTCCAATATCTACTACAGCAGTGTTAATGCACCAAAAACAGTCGATATCTACTACGGCAGTGTTAATGCACCAAAAACAGTCTGAATATCTACTACAGCAGTGTTAATGCACCAAAACAGTCTGAATATCTACTACAGCAGTGTTAATGCACCAAAAACAGTCTGAATATCTACTACAGCAGTGTTAATGCACCAAAAACAGTCTGAATATCTACTACAGCAGTGTTAATGCACCATAAACATCCACATATCTACTACAGCAGTGTTAATGCACCAAAAACAGTCGAATATCTACTACAGCAGTGTTAATGCACCAAAAACATCCACATATCTACTACCAGCAGTGTTAATGCACCAAAAACATCCACATATCTACTACAGCAGTGTTAATGCACCAAAAACAGTCCGAATATCTACTACAGCAGTGTTAATGCACCAAAAATATCCACATATCTACTACAGCAGTGTTATTGCACCAAAAACATCCAAATATCTACTACAGCAGTGTTAATGCACCAAAAACATCCACATATCTACTACAGCAGTGTTAATGCACCAAAAACATCCACATATCTACTACAGCAGTGTTAATGCACCAAAAACAGTCGAATATCTACTACAGCAGAGGTTAATGCACCAAAAATATCCACATATCTACTAAGCAGTGTTAATGCACCAAAAACAGTCGAATATCTACTACAGCAGTGGTTAATGCACCAAAAACAGTCGAATATCTACTACAGCAGTGTTAATGCACCAAAACATCCACATATTACTAGCTGCAGTGTTAATGCACCAAAAACATCCACATATCTACTACAGCAGTGTTAATGCACCAAAAACATCCACATATCTACTACAGCAAGTGTTATGCCCAAAAACAGTCTGAATATCTACTACAGCAGTGTTAATGCACCCAAAAACAGTCGAATATCTACTACAGCAGTGTTAATGCACCAAAAACAGTCGAATATCTACTACAGCAGTGTTAATGCACCAAAAACATCCACATATCTACTACAGCAGTGTTAATGCACCAAAAACATCCTCATATCTACTACAGCAGTGTTAATGCACCAAAAACATCCACTTATCTACTACAGCA
>NC_069711.1:33209596-33347670 GCF_027358585.1 Pangasianodon hypophthalmus | reverse complement strand
TTAATGCACCAAAAACATCCAAATATCTACTACAGCAGTGTTAATGCACCAAAAACATCCAAATATCTACTACAGCAGTGTTAATGCACCAAAAACATCCAAATATCTACTACGGCAGTGTTAATGCACCAAAAACAGTCCAAATATCTACTACAGCAGTGTTAATGCACCAGAAACATCCACATATCTACTACAGCAGTGTTAATGCACCAGAAACATCCACATATCTACTACAGCAGTGTTAATGCACCAAAAACAGTCGAATATCTACTACAGCAGTGTTAATGCACCAAAAACAGTCCAAATATCTACTACAGCAGTGTTAATGCACCAAAAACAGTCTGAATATCTACTACAGCAGTGTTAATGCACCAAAAACATCCACATATCTACTACAGCAGTGTTAATGCACCAAAAACATCCACATATCTACTACAGCAGTGTTAATGCACCAAAAACAGTCGAATATCTACTACAGCAGTGTTAATGCACCAAAAACAGTCCAAATATCTACTACAGCAGTGTTAATGCACCAAAAACAGTCTGAATATCTACTACAGCAGTGTTAATGCACCAAAAACATCCACATATCTACTACAGCAGTGTTAATGCACCAAAAACATCCACATATCTACTACAGCAGTGTTAATGCACCAAAAACAGTCGAATATCTACTACAGCAGTGTTAATGCACCAAAAACAGTCCAAATATCTACTACAGCAGTGTTAATGCACCAAAAACAGTCTGAATATCTACTACAGCAGTGTTAATGCACCAAAAACATCCACATATCTACTACAGCAGTGTTAATGCACCAAAAACAGTCCAAATATCTACTACAGTAGTGTTAATGCACCAAAAACATCCACATATCTACTACAGCAGTGTTAATGCACCAAAAACAGTCCAAATATCTACTACAGCAGTGTTAATGCACCATAAACATCCAAATATCTACTACAGCAGTGTTAATGCACCAAAAACATCCACATATCTACTACAGCAGTGTTAATGCACCAAAAACATCCAAATATCTACTACAGCAGTGTTAATGCACCAAAAACAGTCCAAATATCTACTACAGCAGTGTTAATGCACCAAAAACATCCACATATCTACTACAGCAGTGTTAATGCACAAAAAACAGTCCAAATATCTACTACGGCAGTGTTAATGCACCAAAAACAGTCTGAATATCTACTACAGCAGTGTTAATGCACCAAAAACATCCAAATGTCTACTACAGCAGTGTTAATGCACCAAAAACAGTCGAATATCTACTACAGCAGTGTTAATGCACCAAAAACATCCAAATATCTACTACAGCAGTGTTAATGCACCAAAAACAGTCGAATAGCTTCACTTTCTATAATTATTCAAGCTCTGTCATGGCGCTCATGCCAGGAAAGACTGTGTCTTATATGTTGCTTAATAATTTAGTGTTGAGAATTAGTTTAAATTTGATCTTGTACAGAGATCTGTGGCTTAATGGGAAAAAAATGGACAAATGCTGACAGGACATTGAAGCATAGGATGCAATTTTCCACTGTGTGCAATCAATAAAACTCTGAACGTCTTTCTCTTTTTTTTACTTAGATTCTTTTAGTCACCTGCCACACATTAACCTACGGCTGTTGCTAGAGTTAGTGCTGATCCCATAGCCAGGATCAGCATCAGGAGCAAACAATACCACAAACAAAATGGTGGATCAAATATCAGAGAAATTTCAAAAGATTAGATTGGAAAAGATTTTTTTTTTTAACTGCAAATATTCAATATAATAGAATATACAATATAAAGAGACTTGACTGTATTTTTCACTGGGATTGATTTTGAATACATTTAAACTTTTATATTTTTACTATTATATTTATTACATTTGCAATGTAAGTGTTTTCTGTGTCATGTTTTTAGCTATGTAAATTATATTTTACATGCTTTAGTTAGAAAATTATTTTTAAAAAATAAAAATATCAGCTAGGTATGGATGTCGTTTGATACTCAAGGTTTCAGTATTGGAAAAGAAAAAGTGACATTGTGCCATCTCTAACTGTACCAGAGTGCTATTTGTGCTGAACAAAATCTCTAAAATACCACATATAGTTTAAATATGGACAATTTCATTATTTATTATTATTATTATTATTATTATGGGTGTGTTCTAAACAGCGTTTGCTAGATGATGTTTTATTTAAATTCATTTTAACACAAAAAAATTTGAAATTGAATGGATATGAGGGATGAGTTACATCAGGGATATTCAACTAAAATTTGTGAAGGTTCAGAAAAGGTTATTAAAAAAAAAAACCCTGCTTTGAATTCTGTACTATAATCAGACTAGATTTTATTTCACATTCTCTGTCTTCACATGACAGTGAGTTCCGTCATTAACACACCAGAAGCTCATCCATCAATAAATCGATACAGATTTGCTCAAAGCTGAGACACGTTCACCACGCAGGCGGAGGTTGAGTGTGTCCCTGCTGAAAACGTAAGAACTTTAGTTGAAGTCCTAAGGGGAAGTCGACGAGGCTTTGTGAGAGGTCGTTTATGGATTTGACCTATATTTGTAGAAGAAAAAAGTTGAAGCTGTTCCAGTGGAGCGAGGTCGATCAAGGTCTTGTACTTTTTGCAGATTTATCGTTATGTTCTATTAAATGCAGCTTTTCTATGAACAATTACATTCATTTATCGGAATTTGAAATTTTTTCTTCTGTAAATAAAAAGTTACTTTGGACTAAGATCAAGTTGGGGAAGGTTAAGTACAGTAAGGCACGGCCATCTTTGCTTGTCAGGGTCAACTAAAGTTCAAATCCTGAATTTGCCCTGTTGCCAGCGTGAGAGCAGGTGGTGTGTTTGCTCTGACTTCTACACGTCTGAAAAACAAACCTAATTATTTTGTTCTCATGCATTTAATGTTTAGTGTTCAAACAAAAAAAGAAAAATTTCCAGATGAGTGACTCTCTTTTACATTTGTAAATATACAGCATTGGTTTTTAACTTGCAAAATAGATTTTATATATACATGCATATATATATATATATATTATATTTATAAAAATAAATGCGTTTAATATCTATTAATCATCCTTGGAGTGTCTATAAAACGTATAGTTTTAATGCTTGATTAAAGTGTGTGTGTGTGTGTGTGTGTGTTACTTTCCTCCTTTTGCTTCCTGATTGGCTGACCTGTTGCTCAGATGGAGTGCGATGTCTCTCTGTCCATCTGCTAACCCATTACAATCCTGCTGTTCAGCCGTCACCATGGAAATGTGCATGTGTGTGTGTGAGAGTGTAAGAGAGAGAGAGAGAGAGAGAGAGAGAGAGAGACAGACAGACAGACAGACAGAGAGCTGACGGTGATGATAAGGAGCAGCAGGACCCCGGACCCAGATTTTAGAACAGGTCTGATCTGAAATCAGTGACTCGTTCTCCTGTCCTAGCGTAAAGTTAGCGTACAGTTTCCAGCTGACTCTTGATCAGTTCTTCGTGGTCAGCAGTGAGTAAGCGTATGAGGTTAGCACTTGTCTCACTGACCTCAGATCAGTGAATTGTTCTCTTATAAAACAGATCCATTCTGTAATGCAGAATTAATATGGACACTTTAAATGTGCTGAATATGCTATGCGTGTTTTAAAATGTTACAATTAATCTAGGTTATATTGACAGATAATGTGAAAACTAGATGTTATCACAAATTCTTTGGTTAGTGCACACACACACACACACGCATGCACACACACACACAGCCTTTTATTAACCTCACATTTGATTTTACTGTAATAATAATCACAATATTTTACTACAAAATGGCAGACACTGCACATAAACCATAAACAGATTTTTTTTTTTTTTAAAGTGTGTAATCGTTGATATGATGAAGTTTTCTCTAAGGAGACGTTTATTTATTTGTATGGCAATCTTCAGGACAGAGGAGTTTACGCTGTGCGATTTCTCAGTAACATGACAAGCTGCGTTTTTTTTGTCTTATTAGCTTAAAACATTAACGTTAGCTGCTATAACGTACATGATAACAAGAAACTAATTTGTTCATTGTAGCTATGGGTAGCTACATGGATATTGGATAAACATGCATAAATGAATAAATGAAATAAATGTAACCAGTGAAAGTCTTGGCTTATTATTTATTAGCTGCAGTAAGACTAATACAAATGTGTTTGGGGAGTTCAAAGGGTTAAATACTTTGTTAGCATTAGATAATGCTAATACACAGCTCACAGTTTGTCAATGTTTAATGTTCTCTTATGTTGAGCCAGAGAGTTTTGCTAAATCTTTTTTATCAGCTGAAATTTCACCATCGAGAAAATTTCACACAAAAGAAGTTTCACAGCAGACTGATGATAAGAGCTGTGCTGCAACACGGTGCAGTGTGTGTCCTTGTGCAATGTGTGTGTGTGTGTGTTTTCTGCCGTTGTGCATGCTTCATGAATGTCTAATAAAAGCCGCGTTAGCTCAGGTGCAGTGAGGAGCGAGGTAAAGAGAGAAAGACGTGAATCAGGAGGAGACGATATTCACGAATCCACAGCGTCCTTCATCTGCACCACAATGACACAATGGAGGGGCAATTACTATCAGAAACAGGCGAGCGAGCTCATCACGGCCTGTACGCTCCATCTCTCTCTCTCACACACACACACACACACACACACACACACACACACAGCCTCGGGGTGAAGGACGTGCAATCATCTGCGTTTGTGTGATAATTCAGCTCTCTTTCTTCTGCTAGATTTAGTGCAGTGAAGAAAAGTGCTGCTGAGGAGAATGACACAGAGCATGACCTTTACCAGCAAATGAACAAATCTATAAAACGAGGACAGAATAAAAGTGTTTAAAAATTAAAAAAAAGCACGAGTGTATTGCAGAAATAGAAACTTTAAGTGACATTTAGTTTTAATCCTAGTAAGACATTGAAACTTGGACAAACAAAACAGATCTGTGACTTTTTTAGTCCGTATTATGGCCTCTGATATGTTTATATTTTCATGTATTATTATATTTTTATTATATAAATCTGTTTATTACATTAAACAATTTATTATATCTTATTACTTTACAGGCAATTCCTTCTCTATTCTTTCTGATTTTTTTTCTCATGCCCCTCACAGCATTATCCTTTAATTTGCAATACACATTTGTTATTACACTGAAAAAATATACTGTACAAGGCATATAGTCTCTTCCGAAAGTATTGGAACAGCAAGGCCAATACTTTTGTTTTTGCTATGCACTGAAGACATTTGGGGTTAAGGTTTCTTTTCTTCAAAACGCATGTCTTGTTATATTTTCAGTAATAAACGTCTTTTTATTTCTTATTAAAAATCCAGCGTCTTATCATTTTAAGATATTTTTGGATTGTTGCTGATTTTTTCACATTTGTCTGGTAAAAACTGACCCTTTCAGTTTTAAAACCTACTGTATTTTAATATGAGCTCCGTTTGTGATGTCACAAATTACGCTGTAGCAATTTGAAAGATTTGAACCAATCACGTACGATATGCAAATTATCAGAGGCTTGTTATTAGGAAGCCTCACCACCTGCGTGCCTCCTAGCTAAGCTGTTCCTAATGAAGAAAAGATGGAGGTCGTTATGGTAACGTTATATTTTGGAAGGTTTGGCTGAAGGAATGACGGGTCAAGATGAGACTCGGATACGGAAACGGCATGTGGCCTAGCTAGCTGCGTTTTTTGGAAGAAAAAAAAAGAGAGATTGGTGCTATAGCTGTTTATAGCTGCTATAACGTAAGCGATAACTTGTTTTGCCCACAATAAATGTAACTGTAAAAGGATAAAAAAGTACGACATTTCATTCTTTAATTAATAAAATTCTAATAGTTTGCAAATTGCTGTAGTAAAACAGGAATAAAACACTTATGAAAAGTGAAAATACTGAAAATAATCAGTAACTGCGCTTCATCGCACCTCATACAGTAGTCGTTGATTATTTTCCTATAACAGTAGGACGTTACAGGAGAACGTAGAGTGACGTAGCGTGTTATATTCCTTACATAATCAGTACTTTATGTGTGAGTGTTTAGTTGTTAATTAGCATCTTTTTCTTATCATCATGTTAATTAGCATCTTTTTCTTATATCACACATTTTTTATCACATTTATTCTCTCACACATTTTTATCACTCTCTCTCTCTCTCTCTGTCTCTCTCTCTCTCTCTCTCTCTCGGGGTGAGGATGTCATGAGAAACTATGGCAACCAGAGATAAACCCATCACTCATTAGAGAGGAAATGTGTGTGTGTGTGTGATAAGGTAATTGAGTGTGCCAAATGCAGGTCATGGATCAGTTATAGATTTTCTGCGCCTGGGGAAATGAAACGAAAATTTTCAGCATTAAATAACTTTTTAATCTCGCTGACTCTGAAACACACACACACACACACACACACTGATGCTATCCTGTAGCCCTAATTAATGAATACTGAAAAAAAAAAACAAGCTTCCCTTCCCTCCCCTACTATCTATTCTTTATCAAGCAGGACTGTTATACCAGGACAGGAGTGCAAGGGTCACATGGTGAACAGGTCAGGCATTCTATGCTGTAATTAGCAATAATCATGCAGAGTCATTTTGACCCCACGTCTCATCTTAACCTTATTTACAACTCATTAAAATGTATAGAATTCTCTCATATTGTACACCGTGGCACCATATTGGGATTGACAGCTTTAGAACCCATCTCTCTTTTCCTCGCTGTTCTTTTAGACAGCTTGCTTTGCATTCTTGTGGCAATATTTTCATTCCACACTAACTAAGGCACTAGATCTCACACTATGTGTACTCACTCACACACTACCTTAAGTACTTGCTTATGTAATTACTTAACTACTTACTTATTTACTTGCATACATACTTACTCACTCAAACATATGTAATAACTTACTTACATACTTAATTAATTATGTGCTTATTTACATACTCACTCACATAATTACACACTTAGATACTTACTTATGTACTTACTCATTTACATACTTACTTTTGTAATTAGGTTACTCACTCATACTTTTATTCACTCACATAATTACATATCTACAAATAAATAAATAAATAATTGCTTATTTATGTATTTACTTATGTACCTACGCATTTATTGACTTACATACTTACGTACTTATTTACTTATGTACTTACTTTTGTAACCTACTTATAAACTCACTCCCTTACTTTTATTTACTCATATTTATTTGCGTAAATTACTTACTTATGCGCTTACTCACTTCAAAACTTATATACTTACTCACATTATTATCTTCCTCACTGACATACACACTTGAGCACTTTTACTTTCTTGCGTACCTTGCGTATGTAATTACATCCTTATTAATATATTATTATTACATCCCATTAATTACATCCTTACTTTTTAAACTTATTAAATTACTTATAAAATTCACAAAAATTAATATAACACTACTAAACACTGACTAAAGTTTTGTCAAAAGAATTTTGTCAAATTATGACAGAATAAAAAAAAAAAAAAAAAAAAACTCTGAGAATGAAGACTGCAGACAGGAAGTAGATGAAGTGAGGAGGATGAGCAGCTACACCTTCACTTCCACTGAACATTTCGACTGTGTTTCTTCAGTAGATAATGTGTTTGCTTTTCCACCATCGACATGTCCTGTTCAAACAAACATGCTGCAATTCTGATCAAGCTCCAGCAATCCTTCATTATAGCTGATCTGTAAGTGCTTCCAGGATATTAAAGCACAATAAATATTGAATATTCCAAGCAACATTCATCAGAAATGTCAGCGTGCGTAACATGCACAGAGATTACATACACGATAAACACACCAGGCGAGAAAACAACCTTCTGGTGAGTGTGATTACATTTAATATGACTTCTGCCATTTAAACACACACACACACACACACACACACACACACACACACAGAGAGAAGCTCCCAGCTGGAGATTAGAGCTGTTCACACTGTTTATTGTGTTTGGTTTAAAGTCAGAGTGGTAATCTAGAGAGAGAATTCCTGCTGGCTTAGAAACATCGCTGGAGCTTACTGTTTTTAAGATCGAGCCTACAAGAGTCGAAAGAATGTAACGTACGAGACCGAACATGGAGAGGGGAAGACAGCGAGTCGTGTATTTTAAAATAGTAATGAACAAAAACATGCATGAGGTGATTTTTATATGCTTTGTGATTTGCACAAGTTTGCTACCTAAAGTCTTAATTCATTAATTAAAAGTCTTACTCAATTTCCTACTTACTTACTTTCATGGCCAGCTGTGGCCTGTTTCCTCATTATTTCATGACAAGGACATAAAAGGTCTGGAGTTGATTCCAAGTGTTGCATTTGCATTTGGTAGCTGTTCATGGGAACTCTCAATATGCAGTCCAAAGAGGTGTCAATGCAGGTGAAGGAGGCCATCATTAGGCTAAAAAAAAAACAAAACAGACCTATCAGAGAGGTAGCAGAAACTTCAGGAGTGGCCAAATCAACAATTTGGTACATTCTTTAAAAAAAACGAATGCACTAGCGAGCTCAGCAACACCTAAAGAAGAAGACCATGGAAGACAACTAACGTGGATGATGGCAGAATTCTTTCCTTGGTGATGAAAAACTCCTTCACAACATCTAGCCAAGTCAAGAACACTCTGGAGGAGGTAGACGTATCATTGACAAAGTCTACAATCAAGAGACGCCTTCATGAATGTAAATACAGACGGTTTACCTCAAGATGCAAACCACTGGTAACACTCAAGAACAGAAAGGCCAGATTAGACTTCAAAAAACCTCCAAAAAACACCTGACCAGTTCCCTTGCAAGATTAACTTGTACCAGAATGATGGGAAGAGAAGAGTATGGAGAAGGAAAGGAAGGGCTCATGATCCAAAGCATACCACATCATCTGTCAAACATGGTGGAGGCAGTGTTATGGCATGGGCATGTATGGCTGCCAATGGAACTGGGTCACTGGGGTTTATTGATGTGTGAAGTGTATAGAGCTATACTTTCTGCTCAGATTCAGTCAAATGCTGCAAAACTGATAGGACGCCGCTTCACAGTGCAGATGGATAATGACCTGAAACGTACCACAAAAGCAACCCAAGAGCTTCTTAAGGCAAAGAAAATAAATGTTCTTAAATCTCTGATGAACTCAACCCAACTGAGCTGCTTTTCACTTACTGAATGCAGAAAGACCCATAAACAAGCAAACGGCTGCAGTGAAGGCCTGGCAAAGCATCTCAAGGGAGGAAACTCAGCATTTGGTGATGTCCATGGATTCCACACTTCAAGCAGTCACTGACTGCACAGGATTTTCATCTGAGTATTAAAAATTATCCTAATATTTATGATTATGTTAGTTTGTCCAAATTACTTTTGAGCCTGTGAAGATGGAGGGACTCTGTAATAAAAGGCTGTAATTTCTAAACGGTTAATGCAATACTTTTGTTAGACCCCTTGAATTAAAGCTGAAAGTCTACACTTCAATCACATTGCAATAAGTTAATTGCACATTGTTGATTGCTTCATCAAATAGAGACAATGGAGCTCCACAGTGACACCACCAAAAACAGGACGTCCTTCCAAAATGTACAAAAGGACAAGACAAAAACTTACCAGGGAGGCTGCCACAAGAACTAAAGCAACATTTATTCTCCACTTCAACAAACAACAAACGTCTCATTTGATAAGAGCTTACCTGAAGAAGCACTACAAAACAAAAAATATCTCAGTTAACTCCGGGGTGGACAAATGATCAACTTATTAGCTAGATCACTGTTAGCTAGAACTAAAGTATCAGGTCAACTCCCGCATCCACTGAGAACTACATTTCCAAGAACACACCGTGGCCTACAAACATGGCCACCCCGGACTACACTACCCAAAACACACGAACTCTGTTACGTTATCAATCAGCTGACTTCTAATCACACCTGTTCACGATCACACCTGCACCTAAATAAACAAACCACAGATATTCAGTTAGTTGCGAAGTAAAGCTCAGTGTATCTTTACCTGGTCTTACCAAGCCATTTTTCTGTGTATCGTCTCTTTTTTTTTACTTTGGGCTCTACCTGGTTTTTGCATTTTGGATTCGCCCTCTCACAGTGGTTTGTACATCACCTGACCTTGTCTGTTCTGAGATTACGCCTTTGCTTTACGTTTTGGATTTGTCTGTCCGAATCTTCAAAATAAACTCTCTCTGCATTTGCATCCGTTTCCGCCTCACGTACCTGACATAAAGACATAAAAGCTGTATTTCAACCCCAAAGCTAATATTTAGCTAGTTATGTAGTTAACTAAAACAATACTCTAAAATTCTCTTATTCCCATGGAGGGATTGAGTCTGTGTGGGAAAAGAAATCTGTACAGCCGTGTCGTGTTTGTATCCTCAACCAAAAAAAAACAAAAAACAACTTTTGGCTAACATTTGGCTGTGTAAATCGAGTTTGCTCAGCTAACAGCACAGCTATTTGACAGTTTTGCGCTGCTCTGTTCTCTATTTAGTCACTGTTTCCACATTTGCTTTGTAAATTAATACGTCTTTCATCCGTACAAGCAAATGTGTTTAATTGTTTTTTTTATGAGGCAGGAACAAGCAGCGGATGCTAGTAGTGCTTCACACCGTGATGAAATATTGAATATTTGGTAGATGGGAGAAAAATTGTTTGCACCAGTACATAATCAGCTTATCCCGGATACCCAGGCCTGTGTATTTGTCCACCTCGAATTGATGTCTTCTATTTATAGCCATGAACTAATCGTTAATGGTTAAACATTACAAGGTAACTGTTTTCAATATGCAGACATGTTAGTCATTTATCTGGACTGTTCTTCGTACATTTTACGTAGCTGTACCTTCACGAGTGCGTGGGGAAATCATGGTGAGAGCAAGATGACGTCAGTGTGTAAAAATAGACTCATAGTGAGTTTAATAACGTTCTCTGGGATTTATCCGCGGGTTGGTTTGAGCTGGATTCTTCCAGTATGCTCAGCAGCAGTTAGCGATTAGCCGGTTTTGTCCAGTACTTGTCATGTTGTCTCGCTTTACACTGATACAAAATGTCCAGCCGGGCTAATGGCATGTTTACCCAACACGCACATCACAGAGTGGTGAGAACAAGATGTTTTCCATCAAAAAAAATAAATAAATAAATCTGGTTTGTGATGAAGGCTTGCTGATTTCTGATCTGATAAAAGATGTGGTTTTAATCAGTAACCAGCACACTCCTTTAACTCCTCTCATCTCAGTGAGAGGACACTACAGCCACACGCAAACGCTAACGCTGTCTGTTTACTCATACAAATACAGCGTGTACACTACAGGGACCTGTTCAGCAGAATCTAAAAATACAGCATGCTAGATTAAAATAGCAATCAATTACCTTAATTACTTTCACTTAAAATAATATTTTATGATGGCATAGAGCTTATATTATGAAATACGAATGATATGTAAATTAAAATAAAATTAAAAATAGAAATATTCTTTTTTCATAATAATGAATTTACAAATAATAAATTATTGAATCACACAATGTCAATATTTGTTTAATTCTTTTTTGATATTGCAATATTATAAAAGCAAATTCAAATATAAATTTAAAGAAATTTGTATTTCTATTACAGCGTAATTAAAGCAGCTAAAGTTGGTATAAATTAAATAAATAAATAAATAAGTTTTAGAATTAGCAAGGTCATAAGCATAAAGAAACATATTCAGATTATAATCTTTACATTTTTTTAATATATATATATTAATTTGGAAAAATAAAAGAGCTACTATAAGCAAGCCACTACAGAGGAAAGCAAAGGGGTGTAGAGCAGAAATTAGGATTAAAAGCAGAATATTTAAGCTTCATGACTCCATCTTAGATAAACAGAAGTTTAAAAAATGCAAATGAGTAAATAGAAGAGAGTTTTACCCCCAGGTCTGTTCTTAAGAAAAGATTATTTATGTCTGTGTCAGCGCTAATAAAGTAATAGTAGAGTGTGTAAATATTCAGGACTAATATTAGCTGATTATTGATGATGATATGTGATCCTCGTCCTGAAAAGTCAACACGGATATAAGTCGAGTTCATATACAGCCAGCGGTGATTAAAGCTGCTCATATTTACCCCTGACTTATGAGCTGCTCAGTAACCTGGTGTCACATGACAGTGAGGATATAAAGGGGCTCTCTCTCTCTCTCTCTCTCTCTCACACACACACACACACACACACACACGCACACACATCCACAGAGAACCAAATCTACCCAGATTGAATGGAATTAACTATGACTCCCAGAGTGCCTCAGGTCTGACCTAATATCAGCTCCTATAGCAGCTAATAAATTTCCTGTGATTGCTGGGATCTTAATAAAATGAATTAACATAAAAAAGTATAATAAAATAGATAGATAGATAGATAGATAGATAGATAGATAGATAGATATACTTTATTGATCCCATGAGGGGAATTCTTGGGTTACAGCAGCATGGTCAGTAGCAAGATCCAACACATACACACAGAAAATATAAAATATAAAATACAATAAGTTAAAATAAATGGAGTAGTGCAGATATGGAACACAGTTGTAGATTTAACCAGATTTACATCAGTATTTACATAAGTACACTTGTGAAAACTGGCAGTGAATAATGAATATGAAGAACCTTGAGAATGTAGAATATAATGACAGCTTTCTAAATGATCGCTTTCTTGTAGTAATGTGAAAGTGTTATCATGTGTCACACACAGGTGAGCTGTTGTACAACGTTATTGCGAATGATAAGAACTCCTGTAACCTTCTCTGTGACAACGAATTTGAATGAGTCTTTTGGAGAATGAGCTCCACTGACTCTGTAGTGTGTTGTAGAGTGGATAAGACGGATTGTCCATGATGGAGAGCAGTTTGTTCAGTGACCTCCTGTTCCTCACTGACTCAAACATCTCCAGTTTGTGTCCAGTGATAGATCCAGCCTTGTGAATAAGCTTGTTAATCCTGCTGGTATCCCTGGCACTGATGCTGCCCCCCCAGCAGACCACAGCACAGTAAATGGCACTCGCCACCACAGACTGGTAGAAGATCTCCAGCATCTTGTTCCATACATTGAAAGATCTGAGCTTCCTCAGAAAGTAGAGTCTGCTCATTCCCTTCTTGTACACAGCATCAGTGTTGGTCCTCCAGTCCAGTCTGTCATTTAAGTGTACACCCAAATACTTGTAGTTATTAACAATTCCAACTTCCTCACCCATGATGGTTTTGGGCTTAGTCAAAGTTTTAGTCCTCTTAAAGTTCACCACCATCTCCTTGGTTTTGTCACATTTAGGAGTAGGTCATTCTTAGTGCATTCACCAGTCCACAAAGTTATCCAGTAGTCCCCTGTACTCCGACTCCTGTCCATCCCTAATACACCCCACCACTGCAGAGTCGTCAGAAAACTTCTGCAGGTGGCATGATACAGAGTTGTACTGAAAGTCTGAGGTGTACAGAGTGAACAAAAATGGAGACATAAAATAAAAATGAATAAAATAAAATAATTCTTCTGCATAAATCAAATACTGAAAATAGCTAAAATCACTGAAACACATGTTCGTACACAGATACATCATAATTCTAAAGTAGCAGCAATTCTGATGACACTGACAGACAGACAGATAGATAGATAGATAGATAGATAGATAGATAGATAGATAGAAATGAAAATCCTTTAAGAACTGTACTTTGTGTGTGTGTGTGTGTGTGAGAGAGAGAGAGAGAGAGAGAGAGAGAATGAAGAAGGAGAGTGAGAGGATTTCATCTCTCTCTCCATCGCAGTGAGTACACAGTGATACTGACAGATAGAAAAGAGCGTGTCAGTGTGAAATGCAGGTCAGATGATCATGTGACCAGATCACACTGACAGTGATGTACACACTGAAACTGGGCCAGAAAAGCGCTAAAAGCACAGAGAAACTTTTTAAAGAAGAGTATTTCAGCTATTTAACATTTAACTGAACTTGATGAGCTGCTGTTTCTATATAACCACATGTTTCTATATGACGTGTTTCTATATGATGTGTATCTATATGACGTGTTTCTATATGACGTGTATCTATATGACGTGTTTCTATATGACCACATGTTTCTATATGATGTGTTTCTATATGATGTGTATCTATATGACGTGTTTCTATATGACGTGTTTCTATATGATGTGTATCTATATGACCACATGTTTCTATATGACGTGTTTCTATATGATGTGTATCTATATGACCACATGTTTCTATATGACGTGTTTCTATATGACGTGTTTCTATATGACGTGTTTCTATATGATATGTTTCTATATGACGTGCTTCTATAAGACGTGTTTCTATATGACGTGTTTCTATATGACCACATGTTTCTATATGACGTGTTTCTATATGACGTGTTTCTATATGACGTGTTTCTATATGATATGTTTCTATATGACGTGCTTCTATAAGACGTGTTTCTATATGACGTGTTTCTATATGACCACATGTTTCTATATGACGTGTATCTATATGACGTGTTTCTATATGATGTGTATCTATATGACCACATGTTTCTATATGACGTGTTTCTATATGATGTGTATCTATATGACCACATGTTTCTATATGACGTGTATCTATATGACGTGTTTCTATATGATGTGTATCTATATGACCACATGTTTCTATATGACGTGTTTCTATATGATGTGTATCTATATGACCACATGTTTCTATATGACGTGTTTCTATATGACGTGTTTCTATATGATGTGTATCTATATGACCACATGTTTCTATATGACGTGTTTCTATATGATGTGTATCTATATGACCACATGTTTCTATATGACGTGTATCTATATGACGTGTTTCTATATGATGTGTATCTATATGACCACATGTTTCTATATGACGTGTTTCTATATGATGTGTATCTATATGACCACATGTTTCTATATGACGTGTTTCTATATGATGTGTATCTATATGACCACATGTTTCTATATGACGTGTATCTATATGACGTGTTTCTATATGATGTGTATCTATATGACCACATGTTTCTATATGACGTGTTTCTATATGACGTGTTTCTATATGACCACATGTTTCTATATGATATGTTTCTATATGACGTGCTTCTATAAGACGTGTTTCTATATGACGTGTTTCTATATGACCACGTGTTTCTATATGACCATGTCTGTTTAGTATTTAGATTTAGATTGATGCAGTGTGATTTTGCCTTTATTCCTCCATCTCTCTCCCTGTTCTTCTTGTCCCCTCTTTATCTCTCCCTCTGACTCTCTGTCATCTCCTCTTGACTGATGGACTGATGGATGATGGCAGCTCATCCTAGTTCTCATTCACTTCATGCTGCCCAATTTACAATTTCACCTCAGGACTGCTTCTCTCTCTTTCTCTCTCTCTCTCTCTCTCTCTCTCTCAGAAGTCATGACTTAGGAGTCATTCAGTCTGAGGGTCAGTCATCTCCATTATCCCATCAATCAGGCTGAAGCAGATACAGAGGGGAAAATGGACTGAATAAGGAAGGAAGGAAGGAAGAATAATTAGACAGAGAGATAAAAGAAACAAGACATAAAAGAAACAAGACAAAGGTGAGGAGAGAAGAAGGGACTGAAACAGAAAAAAGAGACAGTGAGATGTATAGAGAAATGCGGAACACATGCCACGTCTTGCTTTTTTTACGTTTTGCACCAGAGTGAATAAAAAGAAAATGAGAGATTCTCATCTTAAAAAGTGTTTATGTTCTCAAGACTGTTCTCAAGACACTATAAATGTAGCATGACTGAAAGTAGAACACTGAGAATTTCTTCAGGCTAAAGGTCAGCTATGTATAGAAAGAGAGAGAGATGACAGATGGAGAGAGAGAAAAAAGATCACACAGATCACAGAGTCTATTAACAATACTGACAGATTTTAATCTTCAGGGCCCAAGACTAACACAAGAATGGACAGATAAATAAATAGATGGACTGATGATTAACTGAGTAAAGAATTGACGGATAAATGGAAAGATCAATACACTGATAAGCAATCGGTTAGATGGATGAAAGGATGGGTGGAGTGAAATACTAATGATTTCATGAAAGATTGGCAGGATACATATATAAGTAGTAGATGGGTGGATAGAGGAATAGATGGATGGATAGCTGGTTAATGGGCTGAATGGATGTTAATAATGAAGAAAGATTGAATGGATAAACATACAAAATAGTAGATGGACAGATGGATAGGTGAATGAATAAATGAATGGATGGACTGAGGTGCGAGCACAAAAGAGATGGATGTTGACTTCACAAGAGCACAGAGTGACCACTCTCCGCTGAACATCCACGGCTCCTCCGTGGAGATCATCAAGAGCACCAAATTCCTTGGTGTTTACCTGGTGGAGAACTTCACCTGGTCCCTCAACACCAGGTCCATAGTCAAGAAAGCTCAGCAGCATCTTTACTTTCTGCAAAGGCTGAGAAAAGCCCAGCTTCCACCTCTCATCCTCACCATGTTCTTCAGAGGGTCTACAGAGAGCATCCTGAGCAGCTGCATCACTGCCTGGTACACAAATTGCACCGTCTCGGATAGTGAGGACAGCTGAGAAGACCATCGGACTTTCTCTTCCTTCCATCACAGACATTTACACCTCACGCTGCATCTGCAAAGCCACCAGCATTGTGGACGACCCCACACACCCCTCACACACACTTCACCCTCCTGTCATCTGGCGAAAGGTACCAAAGCATTCGGGCCACATGACCAGACTGTGTAACAGTTTCTTCCCCCAAGCCATCAGACTCCTCAATACCCAGAGACTGGACTGACACCAACCCACACACACACACATACACACACACACTGTGTTGACCACCTGCACTCTCGCTGCTAACACTGTATTTGTCATAGTAAATACATAGTGTCACAGTATGTTATGTTTACATTTACAGCATTTTACTATTATATTGTTATATCTTTTTGCAGTTACATATGGCACTCAGTCCACTTTAGCAACCTAAGACTGTGTACTAGTCGTTGCTGCACTGTCCTTTACTGCGTCTATTGTCCTGTTTTAGGAAATTTGTACTTGTCTTGCTCTGTTTCATGTTTGAACACATGCACTTTATGTAGTCCTGTGTAGTCTTTAGTTAGTTTTGTGTAGCCTCAGGTAGTATCATGTTGTTTTATGTAGCACCATGGTCCTGGAGGAACGTCGTTTCGTTTCACTGTGTACTGTACCAGCTGTATAAGGTTGAAATGACAATAAAGCCACTTGACTTGACTTGATATACTGATAAGCAAAAGGACAGATTGGTATACAGATGGTTGAATAGATACATGAGTAATGGGTGAATTACTAACTGCATTATTTGAAAGATGTATGTATGTGTGGATGGATGGATAGACGGATGGATGGATGGATGGATGGATGAAGGATAAATGTATATATAAATGAGTGGGAGGATTAATAAATGCAGTGGATGGCTTGCTGGCTGAATGGAATGGACTTTTTAATGATAGTTGAATGAATGAATGAATGAATGAATGAATGAATGTACCTGTATGAAGGGATAGACAGATTAATGAATACAGTGGTTGAGCTGATGTATGGATGGATGGATGGATGGGTGGACAGATGAATGAGGCACAGGAAGAACGCATGGACGTATGGATTAATAAATGCATTTGATCTTCTGATGGATGGATGAATGGATGAAGTATTGAATGAATGAATATATATATATATATATATATATATATATATGAGTGGATGAATGAAATGATGGATATATGAAAGAATGGGTAAATGGATGAATGGATAGATAAACAGATGAAATTCTACACTGGCACTACAATCTGACCCTCAGTTATAAAGCTTTATAATGAGTGATTTGGGCATTTTGGATGTGTGGACGTGTGGAAGTGGTTTATCAGAACCTGAGCTGGACAGTAAGCCATATTCTTCCACTTCTGCTGTACTCAAACATCCTGCCAGCTCCAGTAAACACGGCCCTCAGATGACGCTCCGCTTTTTCCCCCCTCTTTTACGAGAACTGCCCTGCACTGATTTGATTCGGTAAATAAAACACTCCAGATTGTTTGATTATGGACTAATCATGGTATCGGCTAGCAAAAACACTCCGTTTCCATATTACTGCCTCTCGCAGTGACTCTCACAGGAGTGATAAGGACAGAAAAAAAGCAATGTTTAGAGGAGTTCCTCAGAAAGGGTATTTATAGGAAACACACACACAGGGATCACATGTCTGACCATTATGGTGTGTTGACGATATTTCCATCTCTGCATGTGGAGATATCAGAGCTGGAAAAGCAGAAACGCTGACAGGAACTCACACGCTGTAAACACCACGAGACGGTTCTATCTTACAATAAACCATCCATGAAGAAGAAAACAATATCCAAAAAAAACCTTCAGTGGTTTTATACACTGTCGCATTCTGATTGGTCAGAAGGTGTTGATTAGTTCTCTAGAACAGCAGCTGTGAAAATAGCGCTCCTTCTAATACATTTTCGTTTCTGTGTAAATGTATAATCCTGGAATTTCCGTAAATAATGTCCGTAAAGAGCCATTTATTTAACATTTACGCAAGGAGTCTTCAGTGTCGGCGCTTTGGAACAGTAAAGCTATAACCTGAAGGTTTCCAGCATCATCAGGACAGAGTTTATGCTTTTTTTCACTTTAACAAGCTGTGTTTTATCTTATTAAAGTCAAGAGAGAAAAAAAGATGCTGCTATAACGTAAGTGACAACAGGAACTTGATTCACAGATGTTCCACAACATTAAAATGTAACTATAAACACATAAAATGTATGATATGTCGTTCTTTAATATAAAAGATTGTAATCATTGGTACATTTCTGTGCTATTAGAGGAATAAAACACTTGGGTATGGAAACTGTTTTATTCCTTACTTATATACAGAGTATTTAGTCATGTTCAGCTTATTGGACATGTTCCAGAACTTCCAAGAGTTTAACCGTTCACCTCATGCGAGTAATTTAGAGAAAGCAAATATTTATCTTTGGTTGAGAGAGACAGAGACAGGAGGAGAATCAGATAAGCCTGCCTCACATAATCGTTTGGCCCAAAGACACAAAAATGTCTCTCTAATGATAATCGACTGTTTCGGTTCCATGATTCGCTCGAGCCTGAAGCAGTTCTTTATTTCTATTCAACATTCTTATTGGCCTGATTCGCACGACCCTGAGCACAAAGGGGTCCATCAACACGTCCTCACACAACTCTGCGCTCTCTTATTTTAACATTTAAAACATGACCCATTGTCTTCACACAGCGCTTTTTTAAGATACAGGATAAACACTAACATTATTGATTCAGGTTTGTGAAAATATTTGCATGCAAACACAGCCAAAAGACACACACTTCTTATCCTGACACATCAGCTTCTCTCTCTCTCTCTCTCTCTCTCTTTCTCTCTCTTTCGAGGGAAATCGCACTCAGCCATGCTCTCACACAGAATAAAGCAGCTTCATGTTTCAAAAGCAGGTCAAAGAATTTTAAATGCATGTGTCCAGAAATTGATTAAGATTTAAGCAGCAGCTCATCATTTCACCGCTTCTAAATAACAACATCTTCAACCGAGAACATAATACCTCATACGCCAATCTTCGTACGTATGACAGCGTCGCACTTTGCCACTCTTTTTAGAGCCATGACCGACAGACTGAACATACACTTAACACTTCATCTGGTTTACAAACCAGTGCAGAACGATGGAGATGAAATCTTCTCAGTCTGTGTGCCAGAACACAAGCACAGCTCCTGCGAGAGCCAAGAAAGAAGTCGCAGGAGCAGTTTTTTTTTTTTTTTTTGGGTCAGATATGAAGCTGCGTGACACGTTTACCGCATTCACTCATTGCTGTACAAACATCCTTTACCATTTATCTTTACTATAACTTTCACTTTGTTTTGCTTAATTTTTTTATCCTTTTATTTTTAACTTCCTCTATCATTATAGTTATTGTTTATTCTTCTATTCCTTGTTGAAGTTTTTTAAATATTTAATGTAAAGCGTTTTAATACTTGGACTCAAAATGAGAAGTGCTATATAAATAAAGATTATTAGTTTTACATTATTATTCATTCATCTTCAGGAAGTGCTTTATCCTGATCAGGGTCGCTGTGGTTTAAATTAGTAATTTGTTTATATTTTGGAAAATAGAACCAACTAAATTCCTTAGAGGTCGGCACAGTGGTGCAGCTCCAGGGTCCACGGTTCGATCCCGAGCTCAGGTTCTCTGGAGGTTCTCAAAACACGGCAGTAGATGGATTGGTGACTCTAAATTGCCTCCTAGGTATGAATGTGTGTGTATGAATGCACCTTTGATGGCCTGGAGTCACATCCAGGGTGTATTCCCGGCTCACACCCAGTCCTCCTGGGATAAGCTCCGGAACCACTGTGACCCGTACCAAGATAAAGCTCTCACTGAAGATGAATGAATGAATTCATTTGAAAAGATTGTGGATGGGTACAAATAAAAATAATATCCTCAGGAGTGGATGGGATTGATCAGAATTCCTTTAGGAGCAGACGGGAATGGGATTAAAAATACAATCCCAGTTTGAGCCAGTTTGGGCAGAAAACTGAAAAAGAATGTTTGTATTTAAAACTGTTAAATGAGGCTGCGCACACTCGGACCACTTTTAGCCCACAGTTTAACTTCTTTCGGAATTTTTTTGCTGTCTGAGTCTTCGGAGATTTTTTTCAATGCATTATGCAGTTATCTCCCGCTTAATAAAATGAGCAAAGAGCAAGCCTTTGTTCTACCGGCGTCTTCAAGCTGTTGTTGAGTGACTTTTTCATCCCTACAGCCACCCTTTCATTCATTATATTTCATTTTTCCTCCAACAATATTAATTTCTCAGTCTTTACTAAGAGGAGAACTCACTGCTTTTTCTGTGTGCTGTTTCTTTGTTTGAAAAAAAGGGTTAGAGAATAAAAACACACACACACACACACACACCTTCCTCCTAGTACACAAACTGGAATCAATGTGCATAAGACCTCACAGATTGGTCTGTTGGACTCCCTGTTATGATCTGATTCGCTCAGAAGAGCAGAGGGCGGAGTCCCAAAGGGAGGGAGTGGATATAAAAGGGAGCACCTGCTATGCAACAGAGGCATCTGTGAGCTTTTACTACAAGTCATAAAAACAAGAGGAGAGGAGTTTCAAGATAAGCCGCTGTGCTGAACGTAAAGAATCTGAGAAAGCTGAAGGAGAAGAAAAAGAAAAAGAAGAAGGAGAAGAAGAAGCAGAGCCTGAAACGTGAAGAAAAATAGAAAGAAACCTCAATTCGTTCTATCCACCAAACCTCTAAGCAGCAGGAGATCCGTTTCCTAGACCATGTCTCTGGACGTGAAGGAGAAGACCCAGGTGCGTCTGGTGTTCATGGGAGCAGCCGGCGTAGGCAAGACTTCGCTGATCCGTCGCTTCCTGAACGACTCGTTTGAGACGAAACACAGGCGCACGGTGGAGGAGCTGCACAGCAAAGAGTACGAGTTCTCGGGCATCAAGGTGACCGTGGAGATCCTGGACACGAGCGGCAGCTACTCGTTCCCGGCCATGCGCAAGCTCTCCATCCGCAACGGCGACGCCTTCGCACTCGTCTACTCCATCGACGATGCAGAGTCTCTCGAGACGGTCAAGAATCTGCGCGATGAGATCCTGGAGGTCAAGGAGGACAAGTTCACGCCCATCGTGGTGATTGGCAACAAGAGAGACCGTGATGAGTGCAGGCAGGTGAGCGTCGAAGATGTCCTGGCTACGGTGGAGCTGGACTGGAACAACAACTTCCTGGAGGCATCAGCGAAGGAGAACGAAAATGTCGTGGAGGTGTTCAGGGAACTTCTCCAGCAAACCAACCTGCCCAGGCGGCTGAGTCCAGCACTGAGACGACGCCGAGAGACATTTCCTAAAGACACCAGCTTCAGGCCTCCTATGAATAAAACCAACAGCTGCACAGTGTCCTAACCTCAGACATCCAACACGTTGAGGACGTTTCTCCAGGAGGAGACATCTGCAAGATGAACAACACCTCCATACTTCTCACTCTGTTTGAGAACACTGAGATCTTCTCTGCATCGTTCTTTCATGCGGGAGAGAAAAATGAACATAACGAAGAACAGGTGAAAACACTGAGCAAAGATGACAACACCCACAATTCCTCTCTGCTTCCTGACTGCAGGTGAGGGAGGACCTGAAGGAAAAAAAAAAAAACAGAATAAATCTATAAATGAACATGAAGGTAAAGAAGTGACAAAGACTCGTTTAAATGTTTGTGCTGCTCCAGAAAAGACGTTCGATCAATGTGTTAATAATATTTTGCATATCGTGTTAGTGTTGCTTGTAACAAAACCACGCTCGCCATATTGTGAAGATTAATTCATAAAAAATCAATTATACACCATGCTGACAAGTTGGTTTTTTTCTGCGGGTTCTTCAGCCAGGGGTTCCTACAATCAACTACTATTGGTTTAGAGACTTTATTATCGAGTTATAAGCTGAACGCTTGGTCATGAGTTTTGAACGGATTTAATCTAAAAGCTAAAACGCTAATTTAAAAAGTCAGCATATTAAAAAAATTATGTAAAAAATATATATTTCAAAATATTATCATTTGGTTTATGCAGAAGATCATTTCAGGAATAAAATTTCTAATGGCTTCAATAAATAAAAATAAATGTGATGGTATTATATCATATTAACCTAATGTGCTTAATACTTAAATAGAGTGTATTTCATTCAAAAAAATAAATCTTTGCTTTGATGGAATAATATTAAAGGAAATTAAATATATTTTTTAGAACGGGGGCCACTCGCTGCAAAAGTTTTGGCACCCACCATCCAGGTACACCAAGCACCGTATAAACCGGGCAACTCATTGTAATTGTGCATTTAAACATATTCTGTATTCAGTATATTATATATAAATGTCATGAATTTTATATATGTATGCATTAACTGATGATGTTGTTATTATGTTTACATGAAGAGATAGAAATATAAAAGTGTATAAAAACAAACCCGATGTTGTCCGCTGTTTGATGAATTTGTTGTTTTGGACTTGTTCATATGCACTTTGTCGAGTATTTTTTTACGTATACGTAAAATGTTTTTTTTTTTACATGAACCGTACATGAATGTATACAATGTGTTTCAAAGAAGAATTAAATTCCTGAAAATGTTTTTATTTTCTTTTTAAAGGATTGTACTCTCTCTGAAATTGTACTCTACTGTCTATACCCTACTAACGACAAAGTGCATTATGGGTATTGTGTACTTCAGGTTAACATATGTTGTCCACTGTAGTTAATAAACAACAAAATGATAAACCTCAGAACAGTGCACTATGTAGTGGATAGGGTGCAGTTTTTGGACGCTTGCTGCATGTTAGGAGTTGCACGTGTTAATAAATGGATGGCATTAACAGAATTTTAAAAATAGAAGCAGTTTGTTGGTTAATGTTCATGGAGATTTTAGTTTCATACATGACTTTCTTAGAGGAAATTGAATTGTCTTTGTTTTAAAAACGCATTTTTGGAAAAGTCAAGATTGGTAATGTAATAAACAATCCAATGAAAAGAGCTCTGACTGATTTTGTTAATCAGTGTTGCCCCCTGGTGGTAACATCAGATCAGTGCAAATAAATATCTGTATAAAGGACACTGGAGCAACAACACGTCTCTGCCGCAATGGTTTTAGAAAGGTTTTTGTTTTTTTGTTTTTTTTTAATTCGTGATTTTGAGATCATCCACACTTTCTGACCATCAGCAGATTTAAAGAGTTTTGTATTACATTGTATTTGGTCAGATTTTACTGTGGATTTTAGTCGTATATATCTACATGTATAGAGAGAGTCTGTCAGGAAAGTGGACACAAAAGTTTAGGCCCAAAGTTAATGCAAACAAATTAAAGGGTTAATTAAGATTAAGTGCTTGAGTGCTTTGGTTATTGAGCAACCCTGATTTGGCCCAGCCCTGCCCAGTGTACATCTAACATTGGCCCTTAAGATCAGAATAAACTTGATGCAGCAAAGAAAAGAAATTCCTGAAGAGTAAAAAAGCTGTTGAATCCTATCAGTCTGGAAAAGTTTAAAAGCCATTTCTAAAGTTCTGGGGCTCCACAGAACCGTAATCAGAGCCATATTGTCCAGATGGAGAAAGTTTGGATTAGTTGTTAAACTTCTCATGAGTGGCCGTCCTGCGGAAATCTATTTAGTTTGCCAGGAAGCACCTGGGTGATCAACGAGAACTCTGCAACAATGTTCTATGGACAGATGAATCAAATGTGGAACCTTTTATTGTTTCCTTTTATGCATTATTAGGCTTTGGTTAAAGATCGGAAGACATTCAGTGTAAAAAAAAAGTGTAGAAATGCAGAAAATCAGGCGAGGGGCAAATACTTTTTCACAGCACTGTAAATAAAAAAAAACTGCAGGTCTACATCATCACACACTGACCTCAGAAGACACTGGACCTCATTTATCCTACAAATATAACTACAAATTACCGTTAGATTCACAGAAGTTGAGAATCTAATACGTTATGGTTTCTATAGTAACAGGGACTCATGCAGTGGGCGCTCCACGTAAACTGATTAAGGAAGGAGTCTCCAGTGTCAGCGCTTTGTAACAGTCAGAGCTGGAATTTTAGGTTTTCTGACATCTTCAGGACAGAGGAGTTTACGCTTCACAGTTTCTCAGTAACATGACAAGCTTAACATAGTTTAATGTGTTAAAACAGCTTTGCATCAGATCGTATCACACCGCCCTGTCGTGGATTATTTTCCTATAACAGCACAACACCATGTGTTTTATTCTTTACTTATAATGGGGGAAAGCTTACTGTGAAACTCGGTGCTTTATACTTAGTTTGTGGGGTCGTTCTTTTCCTAGTTGACAGTTATGATTAATAACGTGAGAGAAAGTCGCTGTTTTCTCCTGATTCATTACACTGCAGAAAATATCATAGGAAGTAAATTATGAAGCTTATTTCTAGATATTTTTACTTATTTCAATTATCCCATAGTGAGAAATATTTATTCAGGATAACTTCGCTTGCTTTCATTTTTGCAGTGTATAAAGGGTTTCTCTACAGCCAATAACACGTACACTCCTGAGCCAAGCACAAAATGGCAAGTATTAAGCTTTTAATGGTCTTAACAACTAATCATTGGCCAGAAAATGAGCGAGAATGAAACAGATGCACTCCTGAGAGCTCCTGTGCCTCCATTTGCTGGTTTCCTTTTGCTGCAGTGAACTGTTTGTTTGGGGAAAAGCTAGAAACAGGGAACTACTTCTATAGTCTTCTTGTACGCAAAGGTCAACCCATGATAATGATTCAAATGTATGATGTAAAATTCAAACTAACACATGTCTTGGTGCACTAAATCCTCCAAAATATCTTCTGGGATGTTTTTTTTTTCTGGAAAGGTTAGTCAATATTTGGTTATCTGCCACACCTGATGCAGCTCATCAAGAGCCACGAGGCTTAAACACTGAAAGCAGTTAAAGAGAAAAGCTATCGCATGCTAAACTCCTTTAATTTTGTTTAATTCTTGCTCATTTCCTGACCACTGATCTGTTGTTTAGACCATTAAAACTTATACTTTGCCATTTTGGGCTTGGACCTCTTGTTTTGCCCAGGAGTGTAATGTGAAAGTTAGCGTGTTATGTTTGGATTGGGTTTACGGTAAGAGTGTGTGATCTGGTGTTGCTTTACATCAAACAAGTTCCTGTACACTGTATTTTTGTTCCTTTAAAAACAGAAAATTAAAAAAAACATGTCAATGAACAAAGCGTGATTCAAGCACACGCACTGTGAATAATGTGTTTTTACAGTAAGGAAATTATAATCATGTAATATACATCATGCAACAGACACACACACACATACAGGTATAGCTTGATTGCCTTAAACGGCATACACACACACTTCCTTACATGGATCACTCACACACACACACACACGCACACACACAATGCCGGCCTTGTCCGTGTGTTTCCCGTTTCCCATCTCAGCTCTGATAGCTGCACATTGTCTCACACGAGGAAGTGGCCAAGAGTCGGTTGCTGTCTAGTTCCTCTTTGGATCATGCTTACACACACACACACACACACACAGACACACTCACACACGCCTCATTCTCACTGCACACAGTCACACAGTGCAGTACAGAGACATTCCACCCTGCCTCACTTTCAGGTAAGTGACATGTTTACTGCTAATTTGACTTCGCTACCTGTCGCTGAATATTTCTGACTTATTTACAGTTTAAACCTGAAGTTGTTTTTTTGAACATTTTGTGGACTAGAAAAGCAAACACACATGACTTGTGAAAGAAAGTGTGAGTAAAGTGCAACGTTGGATTGTATTCTGCTTTCTTCCTTACTGCAATCTTTAGCATAACTGGATAACAGAAGTGAATAAATGTGTGAATGTGAATGAATGAGTAATTTTACAAAACTAACTGAATGTATGAATGAAAGAATAATCTTGTACAGATGAAGGAAAGTATAAATATACTTGAGTAAGTGAATGTATGAATGATTTCATGATTAATTTTGATTATTTTGTGAATAAATGAGTGAATGAATGAATAAATCCATGAACTTTACACAAGTACATGAATGTACACTATGAACAAATGAACAAATAAGATGGCACAAGTTTAAGTTACAATACATAAGTATATAAAGAATCTTACACAAGTGAATGTGTGAATGAATGAATGGATGGATGGATGGATGGATGGATGAATAATCTTACACAAGTGAATACATGTGTGAATGGATGAATAATTATCTTTTTCAGATGTATATATGTGTGAATGGATGAATAATCCTACACAAGTGAAGAAACGGTGTGAATGGATGAATTAATGATGTTTTACTTATGAATAAATGTAAGTAAATGAATGAATGAGTGTGTAAGTGATTAAATGGTTGTGTGTGTAAACAAATAAACAAGTCTTGTGCATGCAGATAAATTAATTAATGCAAGTCATTAAATAGGTGAATGAATGAATGAATGATGTCTTTGCCTCTGGACTTGGTCCAAGCTCCACAGCAGCTTTAATGAAACCTGCGGAGTTTAGAACAAGTACAGCGTCTCTGACACTACAATACGTTACCCAGAATGCATTTCACACATTTCATATCGATGATCCTTTGCAGCTCTGGCTGCTGAGTCGACGTTAAAGCGTAGAGCAGATCATTGTGACCAGCGCTATATGCTTTGCTCTAACGTGATGTATGTGTCTAACTTTAGCGTTCAGTCTTTATGTGGTGTGTGTGACATAACAACATCATGTCATGTGTTTATATAGAGCTACATGTAATACGCCTATTTTAAAACACAGTTACTCAGATCATGGTAATTCCCCTTCACACTTCCTCTGACTTCATGGATGAGTGTAACTTCTGCAATGCCGATGACTTTAGGAAGTCCGATTTCCTCAAATCACTCGAGAAATCTGAACTATTTGAAAGAGTAAAATCAGTCTTAGTTAAATAGCCAAGTGGTGTTTCATCCATATATCTATCCATCCATCGTTACATCCATCCTTCCATCCGTCAGTATAGTCATCTATCCAATGGTAGAGCTATTCATACATTCATCCATCCATATCTATTCATCTGTCCATCCATATATCCACCCATTCATCTGTTTACATCCATCCATCAGTACATCCATCCTTCCATCAGTCAGTGTATCCATCCACCCAACTGTAGATCTATTCATACATTCATCCATCCATATATCACCCCATTCATCTGTATATCCATCCTTTCATCAGTCAGTATATTCATCTATCCAATGGTAGATCTATTCATACATTCATCCATCCATATCTATTCATCTGTCCATCCATATATCAATCCATTCATCTGTATGCATCCATCCAACAGTAGATCTATTCATACATTCATCCATCCATCCATCCATCCATCAGCATAATCTATTCATCCTTCAATATATCACCCCATTCATCTGTATATCCTTCCTTCCTTCCATCCATCCATCAGTATAATCTATTCATATATTCATCCATCCATCCAACATTATAATTTATTCATACATTTATCCATCCATCCACGAGTATAACTATTCATGTTTTAACCATCCATCCATCCATACATTTAGCCATCTATCCATCAATATATTCATCCATCTGTCCTTCAGTATATCAATCCATTCATCTGTATATCTTTTCATACATTTAACCAGCCATCCATCCATCACCATCTGTAAATGCATCCACCACTTCATTAATCCATCAGTAAATCCGTCCATCTTTCCATTCATTCATCAGTCATACTGATCCATCTGTTTTTTCAGATGTGCACCAAGCAAAAGAGAGGCAAAAGTTCAGATGCTACCTATAAATACTAGCGTCTCCATTTTCTTCTAAGCCCACAGCTCCGCCTTCTTGTTTTCTATTGGCTCACAAGAAGAGGTTTGTGAATTCACAGGTCAAAGGTCAAGTATATAGTTGGCTGTATAGTCAGTAGCTATAAGTCCTATGTCCTTTCCCCTTCAGTGAAATGGATTTTCCACCAGGTGAATTTTATTTGTGTTTGTTCTGATCACTTCTTTAGCTGGAAAAAGCAGAAAAGAAAAGTTTTTAGGCTTAAGTTTTTCTCATATCGCCAGAACAAAGGATCAAAAACTGAAAATGGTGTGGCTCAACAGTACATATTGTCTCATATCTCAGAAAATGTCTTTTAAATCAATGTAGTGTTTAAGAAATTATATATTTTTATGTCTAAATATTTAATACAAACATTAAAATATGAAATGTAAAATTTTTATATTTTAAATATTTTATAGAATAAATATTTCTATTTTTTAATTATTTACTTAGCTGGCTGTCAAGCGATGTAAAGTTTGTGTCAGTTAAAAAATTGTCTTATCATTAAAGGAAAGAATGTAAAAAAGAAAATTGTCCGTTTTTCTTGATTTATTGGTCCACCGTTTTATACATGACACCAGACAGATGTGAAAAACAGAACAGAATATTTTTAACAGGAGGTGTATGGTGTGTATTGTGAAATGTAGTGCATATTTCACACAAAAAAGTGGAAGTGAGAACGTTAGAGCACCACTCTGTCCAACAGACACGGAATGACGTAGTGTTTCTCCTCTATCTCCTTTCTCCTCCATGCTGAGACTGTTGTTGGAATAATTACGCTGTAGAAGGAGCATTAGCTTCCTGCACAAGGAATATTTTCATACTGCCGTGCCTTTTTTTTTTTTTTTTTTTTTTTGATAAAACAGGATCTGAAACCACCAGTAAGGCACCACAGGAAAAGGCCTCAGACTGGTCCTGGATCAGCGTGAGGACTCGTTATGCTCATTAACGTGCCGTTAGTCGTCCACGGTGATGTTGCGGAACAGGTAGGCCATGGATTCTCCGTTATGGATGCGACGGATGGCTTCAGCCAGAATCATACTGACGTCCACCGTCTTGATCTTGGGACACTGAAGCTTCTGGACCTCGTGGGGGACCGTGTTAGTCACCACCACCTGTGTGATGAAGCAGTTACGATTACTACCTCAAAGCTGATTACAGGACATGAAGTGTTTTATTCCTCTTACACCACAGCAATTTGCCAATGATTATTATTTATTAAAGAACAACACGTCATACATTTTTACACTTTTATTGCTACATTTAATGTTGTGGAACATCCGCAAAGCAAGTTACTTCCTGTTCTCACTTACGTTATAGCAGCTATAAACAGACGTTCAATCATCAGCCACTTGACTTGACGTTTTTTCTCTCCTTTGACATTAATAAGGCAAGCTTGTTGTGTTTTTTTTTTTAACCGCAAAGGGTAAAAACCCTCTATCCTGACAATGCTGGAAAACCTAAAAGTTACAGCTTTACCTCTGACTTTTTACAAAGCGCTGACACTGGAAACTCATGTGACATAAACATTTAAATCTTTTTTTCCCCTTGTTAAATAACAGCTTTTTTTTAAATCTGTTTATCATTAGTCATAGATTATGTGGAACTTCCTCCACACAGATCTTAAAGATTCGATTGTTGATTCTTTTGTCCTAGTATTTAAACAGTCGAGTTCGCTGTATAGGTCTACACGAATAACATGACAGCGAGATTAACACCAGCGTGTTCTACAAGCCGTGCGATTTACAGTCATTTTCATCCAACAGCACTGACATTAAACAGCACAAGGAAACCTGAGTCACTCACAGTAAACAGTGTATTTCTGTTTTAGCCGTGTGTGACTCACAATGACTTGCTAATTCACTCCCTAATTGAGGCTCTAATGTGAATTAACTATACACAGTATGCTCTAATGGTCATTACTGTAGCTCTAAGTGGCACACATTTACCATTACACAGTTTTACATTATTAGCGCAGGAAGAAAACATCCTCACCTCGTCTATAAGGGACTCCTCGATGAGGCGCGGGGCGTCGGCCGAGAGCAAGCCGTGAGTGGCCATGACGTAGATCTTATACGCTCCTCTCTCCTTCAGAATCTCCGCCACCGCCACAAAGTCCTGCACATCATCGATGATATCATCCTAAAAAATATATTAATGAATAAAAAAAAAAAAGAGATTAAACACATTCAAAAGTTTTTTTTTCAGAATAACAATTGTTGGTCTGTTAAACTGGTCTGTTTATCTTTTATTTTAAAGATAAATGAATTTTTTTTTTTGTATTATTTTACTATTTGTTTGTAAATTATTTTATTGATGTCTTTTAAATTATTTAATCATTTAGACTAACAAGTGTTTTATATATATATATATATATAGATTTTATATACATTATATAATATTTTTATAAACCTCCACCCAAAGAGGCTTTCCATTTTTATATTCTTATTTTTTTTATTTATTTATTTATTTTTTTACTTTCTGAACCTTCTGTGACATTTTCCATGACTGATTTTGATTGAGAACAGTAACATGAAGGGAAAAAAAGAAGAAAACATTAAATTTTATTATGGAGGCTGCAATTCTTACTTTAAAACATTATGTATTTTCCTATTTTTCCAAAATTTCTAGATCTGTGAAAACACCAGCAGGATTTTCTGATTTGTATAATTGCACATTTTCGATTTTATATTCTTAATAAACAGTGAATTGGTGAATGCTAATTCAGTTCATGACGGACCTCTGGGATCTCAGTTTGGGAAAAATATTTCATCTTGTGTTTTTCTGTCTCCCTTTAGTGGTGTTTCTCTGCCATTACACATATAGTGCATTTAAAAAATCCTGGGAGAAAAAATGACATTCCAAAAAAATTTAACAAAATAAAAAAATAAGTAACTTTTTTTTTTTTTTTTTTTTTTTAAATGGACATGTAGCCAGTCAGTACAACAATTATGCTCCAGTACCATGATTTGTGTGTGAAAGAGTGAACAATACTTACAATAATGATAGCGATTCGACCTCCAACGTCTCCTACCACGGTGATGGGCGGTTTCTCTTTAGCCATCATCACTGCACAGGAACATTGAAATGTTATTTATCATCACGTTTCACGCTAAACTTGTGGCTTAAACAGTCGTTTTATGCCTTGACCACAAAGCTCAATTACACACACATACACACCACTGCTTATTTTAGAATACAATCGAGTTAGAATATTAGAAAATAGATATATATATATAAAATTTCAAATTAGACATAGAATATTTTAAGTATGTGGTTTTAGAGTTGCTGTTCACTGTGCATTGTGTGTGTGTGTGTGTGTGTGTGTGTCAAGTCATTCCTTCACCTGCTCCAACCTCATAAATACAGCAATAAACTCAAATAAAACGAGTTACACCTCACCAAACCATGCTGCAAACTCAAACCACATCCTCATTTAAAAGCCAAAACAAATAGTTTGAGCCAAGCTAAAAACATAAATGTCACAATAAAAAAAGAAAAGAAATAAATAGTAAATGAAACGCAAACCTATTGGCTTGTATGTATGAGAGATTTCAGGCAGAGCGAGGAAGCTCTTTCACTTGCTTGTATATATAAATGTGAGAAACCTTTTTTTTTTTTTTGCCAAGTTAATGTTGGATGCTAAAAGGGCACATGTGTACAGCCGAAAGCAGGATTTATTGATATAATGACAAAATTAAATTGAATAGGATTTAAGCAAAATTAACAAAAAAAATGCAAGATACTACATACAGGCCATTTTAGCTCATCACCCTGAGAACAACCAGGACATGACGTCGCTGCTGGTTTTAAAGGTGCTATTGTCAATTTTATTTAATTTCTTAGAAAGATAGATAACCTGACATCTATATAGGACATGATTTTAAAAAAAATAATTAGTTAAGCAATGACATCAGCACAAGTGCATTATTTGGCTGAAAAGTAGTACAGTAAACTGCATTCCCAGAACAGACTGCTTGTACTTTTTTACACGGGCCTTCTGTCAGTATTTTAATCGACATGCCCACAATGCTGCTTCACTCCGCCCCCATGTCAGTCTGAAAATATGGTGGAATCTGATAAGCACTCAGAGCAGCCAGATACTTTTACAGGGAGGAATAGAACCATGCAGTGCTTCTGAAAACCCCAATGACAAGAAACACAGTAAAACCAGAATAAACCCTGGAGTAGAATAAACTCTAATACTAAACTCTTTACAATCTCAAAGTCGCTGTACTGCATACACTTATGTGACTTTTATCACTTGTGATCTTCTGTTTTGTCAACATTGGAGTGTGTGCACTACATGAGTAATCGCATACTATATGATCTTTTGACCTGGAAAGATCCCTGGAAAAGTGCAATCCTGCTTTCTCATGAAAATAAATCTGAGTGTGGCCAATCATGTGACCTTGTCTGGCTGTACAGAAATGAAAAAAAAAGAGAAATAAGAGGAAAATGTGGATTGTTTGGTGAGACTCAGGCAGCGAGGCTTGTCTGTTCTGCAAAGAGAACTATTTGAGAGCTATTTTTATACTGTGAGTTACCAGGAACTGTGATTGTTCCTGTGTGATTTTTCCTGTTCCTAACAACTATTTGGGCATGACATGAGAAATAATTTCTTATAGAAGCAATATTATTTTGTTTAAATTTTGCCCTTGTCCTCAAACAAATGGATGTTCAACTGGATTCAGTGATCTGCTGCGCATGACAAAAGACGACTTTGATTTCCTCCCTGATTCTCTCTGGCTGTTTCTCATCACCGTTCTTGTTACATGGTGTAGCAGGGACCACACTACAAGACTCACTGTGAGAAAACCAAAGCACAGCGATGGGTGTGCACAGTGAGGTCATAAATAAAGTCCAATGGCCTCCAAAGATTCTTCGGGTGTGGTTTTGTGCAAATGAATGGAAGGTGAGTTCAAGCACTAAAAAAAAAAATAATAATAAATCAATCCAATGTTGTTGTACTTCACCTACTTAACCACTCGAGCATCAGTCTTGACTACTGCACCTTTAAAACATCTTTAATCCCAAAAAAAACTGCTTAACCTTCCAGTCAGGCATCCTAACGGTTGCAGTAATATTAAGAATGGGCGAAATTTTCTTTTCAATTCAGTACCAAATCGAAACAAGACCAGCCACCTGATAACAAACCTTTGAAAAGTTTTCTTCTGTCTTTGCAGTTTCTACAGAAAGAAGAAGTTTGCATCAGGACCAGAATCTTGTTAAAAAGTGTTTGATAGTATTTTTTTTTTTTGTAAACCAGATCAAGTTGTGTAGGTTTAAAAGGAATATCTGCATTCTCCAAACCCCAAACACATCCGCACAAACAGCGTCAGGCTGAAAATGTGTAGAGAGATAGCGAGAAAAGCCCTAAAGCACACACACAGTGCAGGTCATGCATTTGAAGCACACAGCAGAGGAGATGCTCAGCTGCCGTACTTGGAAGCTCGATGCCAGGGAACGGAGCTTGGTATCTACCTGTACGGCCGACAAATAAAGGAGGACTGGTTATAAATAAAGCATGTCGATAATAATTCAGCCAGTGCAGAATTAAAACAGAGGCTCTAGAAGTTCCACATAATCAGAACTTCTAGTGGAGGTTAGGCCTGGATTTAAACTTTACTAGCAATGTGTTGTTTCAGTAGCCAAGTCTATTCAAATGTGTTAAATATAACATAACATTTGCTAACTTAGCTAGCTAGTGACCTGCTGGCCGGCAAGTTAACAGCTAGTAAACTAGCTTATATATTTGTTTCATGATATACATTTGTTCCATGATTTGTATCATGTTCTCTCTGATTTAATTAGTAGTAATGTGTCAAAACATGCCATAATAGCAATGATTAATATTAACAAAGTTAGCTAGCTAACTACCTGCTTGCCAGCTAGTTAACAGATAGTAATCTAGCTCAAATTTGTCAGTGTTTCTGTAGCTAAGTCTACATTCGTAGAATCCTTTTATGCCTGATTTAATTAATAGCATTTTAAATGTGGATAATATACTGGAACAGCTAGCACTAACATTAGCAAAGAAAGCTAGGTTACGACATGCTAGCTGGCTAGTTAACTGCTAGAAATCTAGCTCACGTTTGTCAGTGTTTCAGTAGCTGAGTCTTCATTTGTATTCTTCTCTTATCCCTGATTCAATTACTAGTATCCAAACATGGTAAAATATACCAGAACAGCCATCACTAACATTATAAAAATAAATAGTCTCTCATAGAGTTCAGTTAGCATGCTAATGCTGATCATGCTAGCTAATCCCCACCTGTGTCCACAAACTGTTAGCTGGGTCAAATGTTCAGAACTATTCTTTAAATGTTTTTACAAAACAAATGAATAAAATGAATAAAAGGCTTCTAGCTGTTATACAAAATAGCTGACTTTGCATAATTCTACCTGACAACAGTTAGCTCTTTTCTAATAATTAGCAGCCATTTCATCTGACAGATTTATGCTGCATGCAAACAGGTTTAGGTGTTTTTTAGGTGTTTAATGTTTGTTTCTTACAGGGCAGCTCGAGGCCTGGAGGTCCACACGAGGGCCTGAATGCGGGAGGAGAGTTTCGACCATCAGCCAGATCAGACTCAGACTGAGCCTCGCCGTGAATTACCGCCAAACCGAGTCTCAGACGCTCGGCATACGATTGGGCTCTGAATAAACACACACACACGCACACACACACACAGAGGAGAAAAAATAAGCCTGAGGGGAAATTTTTTGATAAACTAGTTTTACAGTAAACTGTGTTTTCACAATCGTTCAGCTGCTCAATGCCAAACACTCGCGAATCTGCGTTTTACCTCTTTGCAGCCGCGGGTGATTTTGCTACAATAACAGCGTTTCTGAAGTCGGGGATCTGAGGAGGAACAAAAGCAAAAAAGAGATGTTTATGTGAGAAAATGAATGATGTAACTCCTAAAGCCATTTTTAATTAAAAGCCTGGTTGAAAGGTTAATAAGCTCACCACTGAGATCAAAGAGGATTAGAGGCAAATTTATGACCATGCTATTGATATCACAATACACTACGCAATAAGAAGAAGAAGAAGAAGAAGAAGAAGAAGAAATGTGTTTAAAAAAGTGTCGATATAGGAAAACAATCGACTTCAGCACTACAGTAACTCTGCTTCATTACACCATCATGTCATTTATTATTTTACTATAACCACACAACCCAAAGGTTTTATTCCTTATTGTTAGGTTTAACTTTTTGTAAATGAAGTTAGTAAAGGTAAACATGTGCTGTTTATCTGTGGAAACTTAATATCGACAGCTTTATTAGCCAACTGATGAAACAGTCCGTCTCCATTAAAGAGACAGACCCAAGATAGAGGAGATCTTTTTTCTTTTTTAAAGCAGAGCTATCAGTACTCTTATCTGGGCTTTCCTAATAAAACCAACCACTCTTGGCCATAAGTAAAATGTTAAAATGTTAATCTAAAGCTATATGCACAAAAATAGAGGATTTGCAGCGTGTTTAACAATTTAACAATCGCTGAAAATCGGTTTTCCCGGTGTGTCCTGCTTTCAGCAATAAATGGACACGTTGTTCCTCGTTGTTCCTCGTTGTTCCTCGTTTATCTGTTTATTTATTATTTGCAGTTGTAGCTTTTTCCAGATAAAACTTGAAAGAATACAGATTAGCAGGTAGATAGAGTCCGTGACTCTGTGAGGGGTGTGTGTGTGTGTGTGTGTGTGTGTGTGTGTGTGTGTATAGAAGTGTGCTACCTCCTCCTGGATGTACTGCAGCAGAAACGGTGAAGCTCGCAGGTTATCCACAGGGAAGTTGAAGAAACCCTGGATCTCTTTCTGGTGCAGATCCATGGTGATGATGTGGGTCAGACCTGGAACACGCACGCGCACGCGCACACACACACACACACACACACACCTCTGGTTTAACTATGCATGAATATGCATTCATCACTATCATGCATACTCAGAGCTGAACGTTCGTAGCTCCCGTGCTTGTGAGATTTGAAGGATTTTTTTTTTATTGCCTACAACAAAGAAGCATTATGCTCTTAATCTCTAATGAGTGTAAGTACACGCCTTAATCCACCAGCTCAGAGCACTAGGCCACATTCCACACCTCAGTAAACACCCAAACACTAACAGATACACGTCACTTATTTTGGCATTATGCACAGCTGTACTAAAATGAAACACCCTAATTATAGCAGCTTAGTGGTGGTATGGGGTGCCAAAACTTTGTGCTGAGGAACAAACGGGCCACTGTGAGTACTTATACACCTAAAATGTGACCTGTGTGGCAGGTGTAGCTGATAAAGAGGCTAATGGGTGTAGCTAGACCTAATAAAGTGCTCACTTAGTGTAAAGTTCACCCGTGTGTGTGTGTGTGTGTGTGTGTGTGTGTGTGTTTCTCCTACCCGCTTTAGCCAGCATGGATGCTAGCAGCTTGCAGACGATGGATCCTCTCTTCCTCATCTTGCACTGCTTGCTGTAGGGGAAATAGGGGATGACGCCGATGATGTTCTTGGCGCAGGACGTCTTCAGAGCGTACGCCATCACCAGCAGCTCCATGATGGCCGTGTTCACATCCCTGAACCCAAAACCAAAACAAGCACTGAACACGCTTATTAGCACCTGTTTATTATAATAAAAGTACTTTTAAATACAGCACATATCCACGTCTTGATAATGTGTATTCTCAGATTTAAAGGCTATTTTTTATTCCTAATGAATTTATCACCCTCAACTTTATGAAATGATTTTTTATTATTATTATTATTATTATTATTAAATCATATTTGGGAAGTTCATCTGAGTGTTTCTGAGAATAAAAGTGTAGGTGATTAGATTTTTTTTTTTTTTCCTAAAGCCTTTTTTGTTCTGGAATCACCCTCATGATTCATGAATGGAAAAAGTTATGATTTACTGGATATATTTATTAGATTAGATTAATGCATGACAAAACAAAACAAAAAAAAATTAAATCTTTCTTTCTTATTTATTTTTATCTAAAGAAAAAAAACGATCACTACATTTTTTATTTCAGCTGAGTCATGAATTATTTAAGCTTGGCATTCAACATTAAATGTTAAAGTAAAATAATCAGATAATAATCAGATTTATACCACAGTGCTGCTGAATTCTGGATTCTGATTGGTCAGAAGGGGTTGATTCATTTTCTATAACAGCGGCTCTGAC
The DNA here is from genome assembly GCF_027358585.1 of Pangasianodon hypophthalmus. Lineage (NCBI taxonomy): Eukaryota > Metazoa > Chordata > Actinopteri > Siluriformes > Pangasiidae > Pangasianodon > Pangasianodon hypophthalmus. The sequence goes on along the minus strand of NC_069711.1, from coordinate 33,310,027 downwards.
AGTATTATGTTTTTGTTACTATAGTAACAGCTCATTCACACGGACTCCGCATAAACGTTTTAAAATCCGTGGTCTGTGAGGAAACGTTTATTTAACGTTGATGGAAGGAGTCTCCAGTGTCAGCGCTTTGTAACAGTCAGAGGTAAAGCTGGAGGTTTAAGATTTCTGACATGTTCAGGACAGAGGAGTTTACGCTTTGTGGATTTTCGGTAAAAAAAAAAAAAAACAACAAGCTGTGGGGTTTTTTTCGTCTTATTAACTTTAAGAGAGAAAAAAAAAAAGTCTGGTGACGGAACAACTGTTTATAGGTGCGATAACGGATGTGAGAACTCGCTCGATTGTCGGACCGTTTCCCCCAGACTCAGCTCCAGCATGATCTCTGGAAAGCATCACTCGAGTCGAGTTGAACCTGAAGCCCTTTTTGCTTTCGAGTTTGCATGATGCGATTACGTAATGTAGCCTGAAAGCAAACTGGAGAATCCGATTAGCATCAATCCAACCTGATTAACAGAAACGATGCCAATCCATGCACCGTGACCCAGTTTGTACCGCACCTTTACAGAGACATGAGTCAGCTGAACAGAACGACAGCCTCGGCTTTCTGTTTACTGCCTCAAAGTCTAGATTAACCAGTTAGTGACCACAGAGACTGTGTAAATCCAGTGCAGTGTGAGCAAGGGTTAAAAAGATTTAGAGTGCAACCAGCAAAGCACAAAAAACCTGCACAGAAAGTAAAAAACATTTTCAGAGAAGGTGGGTGGGGAGATTTCTAATTCACTATACAGTATTGCTAGAATTTAGCATTTTCATCAAAAATATATAATAAGAGTCGAATTTGTGCCTCCACATATTTCTCAACGATTGCTAGCTAGCTGATAGCCAATGCTAACTTACGCAATCAACAATGGAATTTTGCACCAAGCTACAGTGACAAAACAAAACAGAAACATAAGATACATGTAAGAAAAAAAAAAGAAAAGACCTTTAAAAATAGGCGTTAATTGACATTAAATATTTATTATCATATCATTGCTGCAGTGTTGAGTTTCGAGGACAAAAAAAAAAAAAACAGTGCAAAGAAGCTGCTGAGGCTTAATTTTACATTTAAACTTAGGGGTAAAAATTCTGTCTATGAAAAGTCAGTGCAAAGGTCATAAATCCACAGCATCATTTTTAAAAAATAAATAAATAACATGCTTAACTAAGGACTAGACATCAGTTCTTGGCCCCACGGTAAAAACGTCGTTATGGTTACAGTGTACGTATCACGTGGCCCTCTCACCTGCGTATGGTCTGGATGATGAAGATGTCCTGTCCTCTCACCGACTCCTTCACCTCCACCGTGGTCTCTGTGACGGGACAGTCAGAGCCGCACTCGGGTTACACACAGGGAAACATGTACATCACCTCGATTCACAGCATTAATCATTCCACAGTCACAGCATGAAAACTAACACACATGCAGCTGTATGTGAACTACTGCTGCAGCTTTCTGCCCTCTTCCTCATACACGAGCTCCCCGACGCCTGCGATTGGCTAGTGTCGCTGTGATTGACGGGGGAGAGAGAGTATGCCCCTCCCACCCACACAGCACCGTCCGGCATCGTCAGGATTCGAACACACGATCATATTTCTGTTGCGCCGCTCAGGAGCCCACTGGAGAGAATTTCTGCAGCATATTACAACAACACTACAGTACACTAACAGCTCCATGAGTCTATAACCTCAGATTTTATTAGTACTAACCAAATAATATAATTTTTTTCATATATCCTCAGATATAAAGTGCACCACTTTATTATTGACCTCCTTTTTTTTAAGCTAGAAATCTGATAGCTAATGCTGGTAATATTTACATGCAATTTTTTTAAATGACTACATTAACCTGTAAGAACACTCCAGGTCTCTTTGTGTGTGTTTGTGTGTGTTTTATGGGCTCTGTTTTACAGAAAGAGTTTGTACTTTGCACTATTACACTCGCTGTACTGACTAAAGTACATACACAGATGTGAAAAACAGAAAATTACACGTAACTCACCTCTGTTTGCCCCCTCAAACACCACCGATTTTCCCAATTCCACACCGAGACGCCTGGAAAAAGCACAAAAAATTATGCTGTGTTAAGGTGTGACCCAATAAGTGATAATGATATTGTTTTGGTGATTTATAGACCTATATGACTTTAAAACCTTCAGCAATACTGTATTAATGTAATGTGATACGATCCCAATAATAAAGCCACTCCACATTGAACTGTCTTTGATTTACTGCCTGTGATATAAATCTAGTTAATAAAAATAAGATTCATTCCGGTGTCTGGGGAGGTGACATTTAAACTTGGCACCTGTACAAATTTTTAGAACTGGTAATATAACATTTCTGAGAAAACACAGATCAATATTTAAAAAAAATATTTATTATTTTCAACAGACATCAACATTTAACTGTGAATCTTAAAGACATTTCTAAAATGTAGAGATAACAAAAAAGGTTAAAAAATTTCAAACCACCAAAAGTTCAGATGAAAATGTCTAAAAATGCACAGAAAAACTAAAAATCTGTCATTTTAGAAAGAATTTCTTGAAGTGTTATTTTTAAAGTGAGAAATATAATGCTGAAAACAATTAAAAGATCAAACTAAATAAAAAACAATAAAAATATGAAATAATTATAATTAAATGTGTACATAATACGTAATTATTAAAGTAATAAATAATAAAAACAACAGTGATGATGGTGGTAACACAACAACAACAACAACGACAACAACAACGACAACAACAACCTAAATGTTGAGTTCGCTTTTGGTTTCAGCGGAGGATTTTTGTTTTTATGAGAGCGTCACTGATAAAAAGCTCGCACTGGATTGTCTCTGCTTTGCATGCAGCTTTCCAAACACGACACATTTTCACAAAAAATGCTGCCTGCCTACGCAGCCTCGTCTCAAACTGAACAAGACGGTATTTTTTTCCCCAAGTGTGTATAATATCGTGATATACAGTGTAATTATCAGCACACACCTAGCTGAAGATATTTTCCAGGAGCCCTTGATAAACTGGATTAGGTGTGTCATCATCATCAGGGTTAAAAATGATCATGGGGAGATTTTAAGCATTCCTGCAACTGCACTGACTGACACACACACACACACACACACACACACACACACACACAGTGCAGAGAGAGCAGGACACTCTTAACAAGTGTGCTTCATTCTCTTCAGCTAAGAGGTTTCATGTTTCGGTGCTAAGTGCTGGAGGACTGGATCATGTTACAGACTCTTCACAATGAAGCACATCTCACACACACACACACACACACACACCACAGGAATAGGTCACACACCATAGCTGTTGAATTCTGGATTCTGATTGGTCACGAGGTGTTGATTAATTTTCTGTAACAGCAGCTCTGACAGTGACGCAGCTCGTAACGCACTCGCTCTAATACGTTATCGTTTCTATGGTAACAGTTCGCTCACAGGGACGTGTAATTTTAAGTGTTTAATTATTGACACGGTGAAGTTTTCCGTTATGTATCATTTATGGAAGGAGTCTCCAGTGTCAGCGCTTTGCAAGTGTCAGAGGTGAAGCTGGCATCAGCTTCAGGCATCTTCAGGACAGAGGAGTTTACGCGTTGCGGTTTCGCAGTAACATGACGGGGTGCGTTTTTTTTTTAATTATTATTATTAACTGCAAGACTGATGTTACGAGACCGACAGGAGTCACAGCTTTTAAAACTAAGCTGAGTCTCCGTTGTTAATGCCACCTCCAAAGTCCCTCTGTGGAGAGAAAAACCTCCCTCAGTGTCCTAATGACAGCATGTGATAAGACCACACACACATACACACACACACACACACACACACATATATACACACACACACACACACCTCTCATTTCCCCCCCCAGACACTGATCTGTAAACATTAACAGGATTAAAGGAACTCCTACCGAGCTCAACTTTTAAACTTAAGTGCAAAAGTTTGCACCCCCCCCCCCCCCCCCACACACACACACACACACACATGCGCACACATGCGCACACATGCACACACATGCACACACACATGCACACACACATGCACACACACATGCACACACACATGCACACACACATGCACACACACATGCACACACACCCTTCTTTTTGTAGCTAAAATGGATAAAAAATATCCAAAAAACCCCAAAAGGCAGAGATAATCAAATCTGATATTTGGATATTTTTTTGCTATTAATAAACATGTATTATTTGTTACTTGTACTGATGAATCTCTTGCTATTAAATTCAATTTTGTCTTCTTGATTTTGTCCTAAAGGTGTGCAAACTTTTGCACTCAACTATAAATCCACATTGATGTTTGTACTATTGATGTTTTAGTTCAGTTGTTGTACATGTGACTTTTAACATTTTGCTTTTAACATCTTTTTTCGCAAAAGGGTTTTTTTTGTGATCACTAAAGTTACATTTAAGTAAAATAAACTAAGAGAAACTTCCTCACATCGTTTCAGGTTTGCATGAGGTCATGTGGTACAACATCTCCATGTTCATTGGCCACAGAGAATAAAGAGGAACGTCATGCTGTCATTATTGTTGTTGATTATTTTCATATATCAGCATATCCTGGAGTATGTTCTTCATATATCACAGTAAATTCTTCCTTTATTTAAAAAATGACACTTTTTTTGTCCATTTATAGTTGCATTTAATGCTCAGGTAAGTTCCTGTTCTCATTTACTTTGCAGCTTCACTATTGTCAGAGCTGCTGTTATAGAAAATTAATCAACACCTTCTGACCAATCAGGATCCAGAAGTCAATAAGGAGGAGCAGTTCTGGTTCATGCTGCAGAATCGGCGCTGTTCTTGAGATCCTGATTTGAACAGGGGTTTTAGTGCAGCGCTGCTGTGTGCCAGTCCCAGTGTGATATTAAACAGTGCTGACAGTTCGACCGGGTCACCGTGATCACGCTCTTACAAAAGCAGCTTTCAAAATACACAGCTGCGAAACGCATGTTTCATCACCAACACTGTGACGGTAAAGACGATTAACTTCAGTAAAAGCGGCAAAACAGTACAGAGTAGCATAGCAGGTTTATCGCAAAGTGCCGATTTGCTAACATTCTAACAAATAACAGGCACTGGGAAAACATTTCATTCTGGAAAGTCACAAAAATGAGAACCTAGTAACGTAGCAGGCGTCTGAGAGTGTGTGAAGTGATGAGTATTAGGGTACAAGGATACGATGATAAGCTAAATCTCTTACTTTAACCATCCATATAGTCCTACATGAAGCCGATTACTTTCCTACATCACATCCTGGAGTGTTTTATTCCTCTTACAGCACAGCGAATTGTGCACAGTTTTTGCTTTTAGTTAGTTCCTGATCTCACGCATGTTACAGCAGCTATAAACAGTCGTTCCCTCACCAGCCTCTTTTTTTCTCTCTTGAAGTTTATCAAACAAAAATAAAGTGCAGCCTGTCACTTTACCGAGAAACCGCAAAGCAGAAATTCCTGTCTTAAGAAATGTTAAAAATACAGCTTTAGAGAGTCTCTGACACTGGAGACTCCTTCTATAAATGTTAAATAAACGTTTCCTTTACAATATAATTCCACCATACACATCCCTGATGTGTGACTACAGCAATGAAAGCGTATTAGAACAGGCACGTTAATATATATAATATAATATAATCCTGCGATTTCGTGGCAGTAGTATCTAAGCGTTCCACCTTTACGACACGCATACGAGTAGCATAAAAGTTTATTATTATTATGATTACACTCAATCAGTGATGCAAGGCTTTTCCCAGTTCGGTGGTTCCTGGAGGTGGGTTGGTTGTAATAGGATGAAAATATGTTACATTTAGGGTTACATGAGTTCAATTTCTGATTATGATGCCTAAAATAGAGTTGAATGATAATGAACGAGTATAATAGAGCAGTGGGATGATACAGTGTATAATAGTATTATTATGATTATGATTATGATACTCACTCAGTGATCTTGTTGGCCAGCTCGGTGCTTGCTGGGATGTTGTTGGCACAGAAGACCCTGTACCCACTTCTGCCCACATTCATGTTGGAGTTATAACCATAGGACAGCTTCGGGGTTTGGGGCCGAGACAGAAGGAACTTGTGGACTCCTGCTCGACTCTTTGGCATGTTCACACACAAGTTAGGGATGGTTTTTTTAAAGGTAAATGTGGTCCTTGTACCCGCAATTTGCAACAAAATCAGCAGTGATACAAATGATTTCAGCACAAACAGACGGACAAGCCAAGTGGGGTTGAGGGAGAAAGCCCAGAAGTACCCTCAAGTGGATCTGATCACGTTTATACACTGAGAGGGGAAAAAAGCAAAGCCAAGGCGAAAAATAATACTAATAATAATAAAAAATTAAAAATAATACAGATCTACTGACTTACCAGAAAAAACTGGATAAACAGAAGAAGAAATGGGAAAATGTCCTATATCATACTACTACTACTACTACTACTACTACTACTAAAAATAATAATAATAATAAAATAAACAAATAATAATAATACCAGTAATAAAAATCTCACTATTTTAACACTTTTCTTAATTCACTTTTATCAGCAAAATTGAAAGTCCACCGACAGAAATCCAGAAATCCCCTGGCACTTTTTTCCCATCTGGACTTCGATCTCTTCCGACATTCAGAGCTCGAAGTCAAACCGACTGCATGTAAACCACCTGAGAATATGATCGGATTCTGCACCTCATACGCGACTAAAGCGATTAAAGAGCAGCGACGCGCTCGCGGTATTTTTGTATCACTGTAAACTTTGTTGCAATGCGGTCGGAAAAAGAGCCGACACGCCGCCAGCTCGCCGAAAGCACCGCCCACATTCACGTGACTGACACGCCGACCAGCCAATCGGGTTACAGTACTGGAGCACGAGGGGCGGTGATGGCTGGGGGGTTTTAACCAATCGTGTCCATCTCGTGTAAGTTTAGGGTGCAGTCACAAGCATGTACAGTAAGATGAAAAAATATTGGCACCCTTGTGTCAAATAAATCTTAAACCCAGTGCTTCTGTTTGACATCTGTAATAATTGAACATTAGACTCAATGTCTGTTGAAAAACTGGTTGGCCTTTCCTTTAATAAAAATGTTAAATAAATAAATAAATAGTTTAATTTTATCTCAAAATAGTCATATTTGGCTATCCTTTTGACATCCATAAAAATATTAAACATTACACTCAGTTTTGGGGGAAATGGTTGGCCTTTCCTTAAACAAAAATCATTTCATTTTTTTAAATAATATTTTCTCTCAAAAACTATTTTTGGCAATTTTTTACATCCATAAAAATAAATTTGGCTTTTCCTTTAACAAAATTCATTCTCATAAAACTTTCTTTAAAAAAAATTCTCTCATAAGCAATCTTGGATACATTTTTGATACATTACTTAATGTCTTTTTTTTCCCTTAACAAACCTCACCATCATACAAATTTTAGAAATAATATTTTCTCTCAGGAACAAATTATGACATCTCTAATAATATTTAAAAAAGTTAAAGAAAGAAAAAAAAATTCTAAAATGCTCTCAGTATACAGGTATACAGATGCTCTGTTGTTACCTTTAACCAAGCACATGAGCAGTGCTCATCTCCAACTCCAACTCAGTCTCTGGAGTTCTCTGTTATTCTCTGCAGGGAATGCCTCCCAATATATTAACTGTAAGGGTGCCAATACTTTTGAGACGGTGTAAAAAGTTGAAAAAAATTTCACTGGTTGCTTTGGTTATTGTCAGGGATTTGTTGAATCAGATCAGGAAAGATAAATTTACAAAGGCAAAGGAATATTCAGTACTCAGATATTCAGATTAGGCAGAGACAAAGGCGATGGCAAAACAAAGCAAAGTCAAAACCGGATAAACAATACGCAAGAAAATAAGTTCCAGTAATGTCACTGTATAATCCAGAAGTGTGACTTTGCGAAACTGGTGAGACCAGGTTATTTAAAGGGCGCCCTAGATAGACATGAGTACTTAGAAATCTGGAAATTGTTAAATGGGGATATGGCTCAAGTGAGGAGGCTTGTAGTTTGCTGCTGGGTTGAGGATCATGTGGAGTGTGGTTAATAGTTTCAATGAGAGAGGACATAGACTTGACAGAACTCATAACTGACCCCCACTCCATGCTCTGAAGACCTCACTCTGTGAGCAGATTGTGAAGATTTGCGTGGTCTACCCCCAGGACTTGGTGCTGTGCGGTTAGGGAGGTCGCTGTGAATTCTCGCTTAAGGTAGGGGTCTAGAACAACCTGAGTCGGGACCCAGCATCTCTCCTCAGGACTATATCCCTCCCAGTCAACAAGGTATTGCCTTCCTACCGTCCTGATATCCAGAATCAAGGACTTCCTTAATGGTAGAGGCTGGTTGTCCTTCCAGGTCTTGAGAAGGTGGTGGAATATTTGTTGGTGTTTCTTCATCTTTGCAAACGGGAACCAAGGATTTCAGCACGGAAACATGAAAAATCATTAGTTCATGTATATAGGTCACCTCAAAGATGTGTTGAAGAATCTTGAATAGCCTGATATACTTACTGATGCATCCTAGGCATACATGAAGGTTTCTGGTTGAAAGCCACCTGGCTCAAAAATGGGTGTGGCAGCATGGCAGCGATCTGCAAAAACCTTGTTCTGCCTTACTGCTTATTCAAAGTGCCTGTGTGCCACCTCCCAGACTTCCTCACTTCTCCAAAACTACGACTGGTAATTAGTGGTAGTAGCATTCATGGGGAAGAAAGTGGGATTAATCTTCCTGGTTGTCTGCGCAGAAGGTTCTTAAGAATCAGCCTATTTCTTGATTTGCACGTTCAAATTGGTTGGTAATTGTTGGTTTATGCATGATACCCAGATGTCAGACTTCCTGAAACACCAGCTTCTCCATGATCTCCCATTGTACACGCACTCTCAGAAACCAAATTGGAGATTTCCTTGTCACTGGGGTATCCGCTAGCAACCGTCATGACGTATTGAGAGTAGGACAGTTGTTAACATCTGGTCAGAATGTTGCTAGATTTGCTTCTCTTATTTGAAATAAATTCACAAAAGTCACCAAATCTAGTGATAACATTGGCAACACTGAATGCAGAAGAGATTAAGGCCCAGTAATGTCACTGTGTAAACCAGCACTGAGCCTTAATTTCTTATTATGATAATGACATACAGAATGCAAAGCAATTATTCAAACTTTTATTCACAATATAAAGCTGTGTAATCCAAATAATTATATATCATGTTACATTTCAGTAGTATCAACTAATTTTCATTTAGCAAAAATAATATAGCTAAAAATACATACAAGTGAAGCCCTGGAATATTATTGTTAAATATTAATCATTTTTTAGCCAGGGTAGTCGCTTCAACTCTCTGAGTGCAACAAAGACGTGGGCAAAAAAAAAAAATGGCAGCACATGGTAAATATTGGACAACGTAAACATCAATTATTGTCATCTCTCAACAAAGACTTGGCTATGTGATGCACAACGATGGCTCTGCATCATTTCACAGCAAACATATTACTGTACATTAAATCTGACAAATGTAACAAACTTCACATCTACAGCAGCTTCCAACATCTAAAAAAATTATGATTGTACATCCTTAAACTCATTTGTGTCATGCAGCAACAGTTTGATTTTAATTTACATGGAAATGAACTGCAGTTGAGGAAATGAGTATAAAAAAATTTGCAGCATTGCAACTAAATTACAGCATTTTAAACGAGTCCTGATTCTGCCGAGTATCGGGCGACGCTGCATCAATGAAGGCGGAGCTTAAGTTAAATCTTTTCAGCCAACCACAAACTTGATCATATGACATCACCACCATACTTTAAATATGTTCTCTTCTGGTTTTGGTTGCATGTTAAATTAGCTTACTTATGTTAGCTAGTTTGCTACGGACTTGGTTACTGGTTTATTATAGCTATATTAATAGTTACAGACAATGATACAATAGCTAGTTTGCTAACAATTTGATGGCTAGCAACAAATTTTAAATATATAACATAATAGATTGCATAATGTAAGCTATCTTTCTAGCAAACATAGATTGCTCATTGCAAGCTCCAATCGCAAACTCAATCAGAAAACTTCACATACTTTGGCTAGTGGTTTTGATTAAACAAATAAAACAGTTTATGTAATGTTACCTAGCCTGCTAATGAACTTAGACTTACACAATAAAAACACATAACATTAGCAAGCTCAGTTGCTGGATTTAATTACAATAAAATGGCTTAGCCAAAATAATAATTTACATATCTCCTAGCTTGCTAAAGAGGTTAGCCTGGTTCTACTTACATAATAAAATAGGTGCTAGTGACCTTGAACACTTATTTATAAAATTAATAAAAATAAAATCATTCACATAACATTAGCAAACTTGCTGCTGGTTTAAACTTTAATATTAAATAAAATTGATCTGCTAATGTACACTAGTTTAATTTTACTACTAAAAAAAAAATAAAATTCATGATAGAATTGTTAACCTAACATTATCGCATGAAAAAAAAAGAACAGATTACCTAGCATGAGCTAGATTTTAGCTGCTTAATGTTATGCTAGAGAAGTAACGTTAACTGTGACAACTCGCTTGCTGGCTAATGTTAGCACAGTGCTATTTAGGTAGCTTTGCTAGCTCTAGTAGAACATGTACGAGTTGTATATTTCACTCAGCAGTACATCAAGACAAAGAAATGAAAGGTTAGTGATGCTAACACAATTACATTTAGAGCTAGCTGATTTTTTTTTAACTTAAGTTCCATCCTTTTTGACCCAGAAACGCCCGTGTCCTTGTCTCCCGGAGGTTGTCATGCAGGGAGAACAATAAATGCATTTCAGGAAGAACATGAAGGACATGAAGGACATGAAGGACGCTAGCAGCTGAAAGGTGCTCGAAGCTGATTGATAACATAGCGCTGATTCACCAGCTGATGCAATCAATCGAATCTCTCCATTTGTCGTCTAAACATGGCTCCGTCCCAAACATTTTAATTTAGAATTAAACTTACAGCTGTAACAAGATTTCTTCACAGTTGGGCGAAAGTAAGTATCCCCCATAGACTTCAATATTTAAAGCTTTTTTTAACAATACATGACCAAATTATGTTTATCTTTCTGCTCAAAGCATTTGAATTTTTAATACAACGCATTTTTTGCTTTTAAAAAAAAAAAAAACGAAAAGGAAGTATTATCATAAAATAGTGCAAGGTTGTTATTCTCACTCGGAAATTCACTCTGGCTGTCATAGCTAGCTAAGGTTTGCAGCGCAATGCTAGCTAATGATTCTTCATTTACCGTTACACACTATATAAACAAACTCAGTCAACTTTTAACACAGTTAAACGCAGTTAATCAGTTAACTTTTAACGCAGTAAATTTTAGAACTGTACGCTGATATTTTGACAAAATGTCATCACGCCCTTGAGAAAAACAAAAACTCATCAGGATTTATGTTTCATTTGATTGGTATATAGAATGTTATCAGTTAGCTCACTCTCTAATACGCTTCTTTATAGTTTTAACACCCGGAAATGGAGAGTTGGCTCAAAAACGTCATCTGAATGATTGTATAATGAAATATACAGAAATGTATAACATAAATATAACATAAATGTAGCGATGCTCACTGAAACATATAGCCGGAGGACGTATGTGTTTAGCATTCTGAAATACTAGCGACTTTACGGGCGACTCGTATTTGTGATGTTGTATCAAAGTCATGTTCTTGAAAGTTTTATCGAGTTTTATCGTAATTTGTTAGAATTAATTTCAAATAAAAATTCAAGTAGAGCTGGGCAATTGTGATAAATTATGTCACAAAACATTTTTCTGGTATATCTTGTTATTATGATATATTTTTCTAACTAATTTTAATTTTAAATTATTATGCTGATATGATTTTGTATTGAATCCTTATTAAATAGTACTTTTTTATTCAATATTAGAATTTGTTCGTATTATTATGATTTTTTTTGTTTGTTTTAGTTTATATATTTTTGTAGAAAAAAAGGTAACTTTTTAGTTGTTGTTTTTTAAATTTACTGTTACTGGTGTTTTGCTGGCAGTTTGTTAGGAAACCTATCTATCATAGAAACGTCACCATGTATCATGATGAGATATTTTTGTCATTACCCAGCCCTAAACTCAAGTGCTAGTGTTTGGGATACACCCTTTGTAAAGTGCTACCATCTATAAATTATTATTTAGCCAATTAGCTAGCTAGTTGTTAGCTATCTACTACATTAAGAGTCAATATCTACGTATATTGTCACAAAGTATTCTGTACAGCCTTCACTTGTTAGAATTAATTCTACGAACTCTTGAACAAATAGAAAATGGGACAGTTTGTGAGGAAAAATGTTAGCAACAGGTTAGCAAAACGAGTCCAAACTACTGGCAATGTAGCACTGTGCTGTGTTTCGAAAAGTCAGCACTCAGCATTCTTCTCACTCTTGAGAACTTTCTCCTTGAGCAGGTCGAGGATGACCTGCCTCTCCTGGCTCTCCAGCTCAAAGCGCCGCTCACGTTCCTTCCTCTCAGCACCGAGTCGTTCGCGTTCCAGAGCGATTTTGCTCCTCTGGATCTCGAGCTCTTCCCTGCGGAGCGCCATCTCCTCTTCACGTAGCCGCTGCTCGGCTTCTGAGCGTTTCTCCAGGAAGCTCAGGATCTCCGAGTACGTCTGGCAGCAGCACTGGCACGGCCGCTTGGCTGTGGGCGCAGACAGCTCGACCAGGTCCTCCTGTTCCTCCGGCTCCAATGAACCAGACACTGCAGGAGAACCAGAATGATCTTTATATATTAGCGTGCTTTCACACGTAGTGTTAGCCTGTTTGTGAACAGTTCTGTTGTGATCGTCTCCTCACCTGTAGGCGCCGTTGCTGCGACTGGAAGCACAGTGGGTTTGTCTGGCTCAGGCAGTGTGAGCTCCTCCAGTGTTCTCTTCTTCATCTCTCCATCCTGGTATTTTCCTTCACCACTTGCCATCAGGTTCTTTTCAGCCTCAAGCTCCAGAACCTCATGCAGCAGATCCTCCTTCTGAGCGTAGAGCCTCTCGGTGCCGAACCTCAACACAGTTACATGATATCATTTATTTAATGATTTTGTTTAAACATCTAGGAGATGACATGTTTATGAAAGTTTCAGTCATTCAGAAACGTCAGGTAGTAGTTCACTCAAGTGTGTCCTGGTTTGTTCTACTTCAACCTTTAAAGTCACACAAAATTTGTCCAAATTATTGTTCAAAAGACCATACTGTGAACACATTGTAAGCACTGAAGTGACATTTTTGTCATGCTGTGTCATGCTGTTACAGGAAAATAATCAAAGAAGGGGAGGAGAGGGAATGACTATAACTTGTGGTGGAAACCTATAATCCTATAATCCTATATTCCTTGTGATTTAACGTGTTTCTTGCTAACCTGCGCAGGCTAGGAAAGTCCTGCTTTTTGTAGTAGTCGAGTAGCAGCATAGTTCTCTCCCTGCATCTGCGTCCATCCACCTCAAAGTTCTCGTCCTGCAGCGCTGCTGTAACGATCTCACCCACCCGAGCCCAGATCCGGCCCGACTCCTTCGAGATGAACGGGTTCTGAGCGATGACCTCGCGGAGGAGCAGGATGTCATGGCGGGCGGAGAAACGCACCTGCCGCTTCCGGGGAGTGGATGAGGGGCCAGCGATGGAGAATCCTAAAACAGAAAGAATTACTGTACTTTTTTTTTTTTTTTAAACTCCTTAACTTCTTGTTATTTGACCAAGGAAAACATAAAATTGTTTATATAAAATTGTTTATGGAAGGAGTCTCCAGTGTCAGCATTCTGTAACAGTCAAAGGCAAAGCTGTACCTCAAGTTACAACAGGAACTAACTTATCTCACGGACATTTCATAACATTAAATGTAATAGGCCTATATTACATTTATTACATATTTGAACGTAATTGACTGATTGATATCTTTAACTGAAATGCTTCCCTATTAAGCAAGTAAACCTCTACATGACGTATTGTATAGTATATAATATTATTAGCACTTATATAGGAAATGTGGAGCCAATAGCTATTTCGTACGTAAAAGAATACACACATATATATATATATATATATATATATATATATATATATATATATATATATATATATACACACACACACACACAAAATAAATTAATAAGCCACCAGTGTAGGAATTAACAGTATCGAAAAAGTAGCTAGCACAAAAACTAGCAGGTGTCATACTAGCTAGCTAGTTGTGGTTCTCAACGCTGAGTCTGTGAATGAAAGTCAGGAGATTGATGTTTGTTTATTTATTTAAATTAGTTAGTTAGTTAGTTAGTTAGGTAGGTAGGTAGGTAGGTAGGTAGGTAAGTAGGTAGTTACACGTAGTTACAGTGTAGTTATTGTACAGTTATTACAGTTACAAAGCTAACTGGCCAGTCACCTGAACTGAGTGTGTTTTAAACCCCAACATTTAAAAATAATCCATAAATAATGTTTATTTTAAGCAAATTAGAAAAATATCATCAAATATTTACACATATATTAAACTATATGCGTATTTGAACTCAGACAACTTGATTTGGATTGTTATAAATCTCTAATGGCTCTAATACATGAAAATGGCGGTGCTGAGAGTACTTCCACTTCTGTGTTGATAATGGCTTTATCTTACAGTATACAAGGAATATATTCCTTCATTCAATGAAATTGTTTCGAGTTGTTATTATTTAATTATTTCTGGGGAAAAATTACTGGTTGAAAAGTTTTTATTAAGTTTTTATCACTGTATTAGATTTTACTTGCAGGTGAATCGCTATATAAAACGCAGGTGTCACATCGCTAACAGTCCGGGTTGGGACGTGTAAACGGAACGGAGTTGTGCAGGACCTGTGTTTCACACCGGAGTGTAGTTTTGCGGTGCTTTTCGCATCATAGACGTGCAGTAACGCGTAATAAACATTGTACAGTAAATATAATAAGGATACACTCCTCCAGATGGGTGGTTTCTATAGCTGAATATGCTCTAAATATTAATTAGTGAATATTAATATTCGCATATTATGTGGAGTATTATTTATTTGTCTAGAATATGCACTTATTTAGTGCATAAATAGCGTGTTTATAAGCATTTCTAACACAGGATCGCTGACCGAGAACCGGAAATCAAGAGGAAAACAGTCCACGTGCGCGCATGCTATTAAAAACAGTACGCATCCTATAGTAATTATGGTAAGATTTAGATGCGTACTATTCTAACACACTGTTTAGTGCAGTAGGATGCAGGAGGATTTCAGAGCCACGGCGACGGGAGAGAGAGAAAAAGAATAATTGCACCCGCGTCTAATCCTCTCACGCAGCCGCTGCTTCGGTATCATTAGACGAGCCGTGCGTGCGCGTGCGGGTGTGCAAAATGCGTGAATTCCCCCCGGTTTTACCTTCGCTGATCGGCATCTCCACCTTCCGTTGCATGTCTTCCGGTGTCTGCCAGCGTCAGCTGATGCGCACAAACTGCTGAGGTCATCGCACACGTCCGCTCACCAGTACAAGGCTTGCACTCTGACGTGTACCTCAACTTCTGGCCAAAAACACTGGAGAGGAGCGAGTGTGTCTGAGTCTGAGAAAGCGTGTGTGTGTGTTTGTGTGTGCATGGCCACGAGATGGCAGAAGAGGATCGACAAGACATCTTTAATGTGTCTGCATTTAAATAACACAATAGTACACAAACTCCACCTGATCATTAACACTGACCCTTTAACCACCGAGCCACAACCGTACACAAACTCCACCTGATCATTAACACCGAGACTTTAACCACCGAGCCACAACCGTACACAAACTCCACCTGATCATTAACACTGACCCTTTAACCACCGAGCCACAACCGTACACAAACTCCACCTGATCATTAACACTGACCCTTTAACCACCGAGCCACAACCGTACACAAACTCCACCTGATCATTAACACTGACCCTTTAACCACCGAGCCACAACCGTACACAAACTCCACCTGATCATTAACACTGACCCTTTAACCACCGAGCCACAACCGTACACAAACTCCACCTGATCATTAACACTGACCCTTTAACCACCGAGCCACAACCGTACACAAACTCCACCTGATCATTAACACCGAGACTTTAACCACCGAGCCACAACCGTACACAAACTCCACCTGATCATTAACACTGACCCTTTAACCACCGAGCCACAACCGTACACAAACTCCACCTGATCATTAACACTGACCCTTTAACCACCGAGCCACAACCGTACACAAACTCCACCTGATCATTAACACTGACGCTTTAACCACCGAGCCACAACCATACACAAACTCCACCTGATCATTAACACTCAGACTTTAACCACCGAGCCACAACCGTACACAAACTCCACCTGATCATTAACACTGACCCTTTAACCACCGAGCCACAACCGTACACAAACTCCACCTGATCATTAACACTGACCCTTTAACCACCGAGCCACAACCGTACACAAACTCCACCTGATCATTAACACCGAGACTTTAACCACCGAGCCGCAACCGTACACAAACTCCACCTGATCATTAACACTGACGCTTTAACCACCGAGCCACAACCGTACACAAACTCCACCTGATCATTAACACTGACCCTTTAACCACCGAGCCACAACCGTACACAAACTCCACCTGATCATTAACACTGACCCTTTAACCACCGAGCCACAACCGTACACAAACTCCACCTGATCATTAACACCGAGACTTTAACCACCGAGCCACAACCGTACACAAACTCCACCTGATCATTAACACTGACCCTTTAACCACCGAGCCACAACCGTACACAAACTCCACCTGATCATTAACACTGACGCTTTAACCACCGAGCCACAACCGTACACAAACTCCACCTGATCATTAACACTCAGACTTTAACCACCGAGCCACAACCGTACACAAACTCCACCTGATCATTAACACTGACCCTTTAACCACCGAGCCAAAACCGTACACAAACTCCACCTGATCATTAACACTGACCCTTTAACCACCGAGCCACAACCGTACACAAACTCCACCTGATCATTAACACCGAGACTTTAACCACCGAGCCACAACCGTACACAAACTCCACCTGATCATTAACACTGACCCTTTAACCACCGAGCCACAACCGTACACAAACTCCACCTGATCATTAACACTCAGACTTTAACCACCGAGCCACAACCGTACACAAACTCCACCTGATCATTAACACTGACCCTTTAACCACCGAGCCACAACCGTACACAAACTCCACCTGATCATTAACACTGACCCTTTAACCACCGAGCCACAACCGTACACAAACTCCACCTGATCATTAACACCGAGACTTTAACCACGGAGCCACAACCGTACACAAACTCCACCTGATCATTAACACTGACGCTTTAACCACCGAGCCACAACTGTACACAAACTCCACCTGATCATTAACACTGACGCTTTAACCACCGAGCCACAACCGTACACAAACTCCACCTGATCATTAACACTCAGACTTTAACCACCGAGCCACAACCGTACACAAACTCCACCTGATCATTAACACTGACCCTTTAACCACCGAGCCAAAACCGTACACAAACTCCACCTGATCATTAACACTGACCCTTTAACCACCGAGCCACAACCGTACACAAACTCCACCTGATCATTAACACCGAGACTTTAACCACCGAGCCACAACCGTACACAAACTCCACCTGATCATTAACACTGACCCTTTAACCACCGAGCCACAACCGTACACAAACTCCACCTGATCATTAACACTCAGACTTTAACCACCGAGCCACAACCGTACACAAACTCCACCTGATCATTAACACTGACCCTTTAACCACCGAGCCACAACCGTACACAAACTCCACCTGATCATTAACACTGACCCTTTAACCACCGAGCCACAACCGTACACAAACTCCACCTGATCATTAACACCGAGACTTTAACCACGGAGCCACAACCGTACACAAACTCCACCTGATCATTAACACTGACGCTTTAACCACCGAGCCACAACCGTACACAAACTCCACCTGATCATTAACACTGACCCTTTAACCACCGAGCCACAACCGTACACAAACTCCACCTGATCATTAACACCGAGACTTTAACCACCGAGCCACAACCGTACACAAACTCCACCTGATCATTAACACTCAGACTTTAACCACCGAGCCACAACCGTACACAAACTCCACCTGATCATTAACACTGACCCTTTAACCACCGAGCCACAACCGTACACAAACTCCACCTGATCATTAACACTGACCCTTTAACCACCGAGCCACAACCGTACACAAACTCCACCTGATCATTAACACCGAGACTTTAACCACCGAGCCACAACCATACACAAACTCCACCTGATCATTAACACTGACCCTTTAACCACCGAGCCACAACCGTACACAAACTCCACCTGATCATTAACACGGAGCCTTTAACTACCGAGCCACAACCGTACACAAACTCCACCTGAACATTAACACTGACCCTTTAACCACCGAGCCACAACCATACACAAACTCTGTCTGGTTTTTGAAAAACTCTTCTCTTATTGGTGATCTGAGCCAAACAACGTGAGACACTGAAAAGACTCATCACTACTTTGTGCACAGCAGAGGGTGTGCTAAAGATGGACGAATAAACGAATTACCCAATTTCTACAAGACACAGTAAACACATCACAAGCACAGCGACAAATACACTCCTATGTTAACATTCGTGGCCTTTCTTCATCCCTTTTTTTTGTTCCTGTTCCATCAAGAATGGCGGCTTGGTGTATGTTTTAACAGAATGATATGAAAATCACTAAATTTCCGTTATTTAGTGAACTTTTTATTGCATCCATGGTTCCAGGCATCCAAGTCAGAATTTAGTTTTTATAGGTACTAAATAAAATTATCATCAAACTCAGTTTAACAGATCTTAATTCATACAGTTTTATCGTGTATTGTACAAATGGTTTCAAGTATCGCGATACGATATTTTTGTCATATCAATTCAGCACTCCCAATCCACCTACTGTGATGTGTTCCAGAGAACCCAGTGGAAACCCACAGGAAGAACGTAACCTGAGCTCAAGATTAAACCGGGTGACTCTTGTGCTGCGAGCTGGTGACGCTACCCGCTGTACCATCGCACCACTGTAGTTTCTTTCTCTGTAATTAAAAATAATTAGTTTAACAGCAATAGCGATAGTGATGCATAAAACTTTTATTCATGGGCGTTGTCATGGTTACAGTACAATGTCACTACATAGGATCAGGAGAATTGATTTAGATCTGTGAATATAAAATAACAGACATCTGCCAGCCAATCAGAAACAAGCATCTTCCATAGCCATGGTATTAAAGGAAAAACAAACTATGTTCTACCTTGACAGCATATGAATCTGATCTGAATAATGTGTAATAATGTGATATTGAATATATTGTATCAGTGATGTTTCTAGTCAGAGGTGTCTCAGAGAGAGTGATTTACAGACATGAGGATGAAAAAAAAAACTAATTGAACATCAGAGTCGTGCAGTGATGGATATTTTGCTCAACTGAAGCAGAAACAGAGATAATCCAGAAACACGGAAAGGTTCAGAGACCTTCTGGTGGATGATGTTAACCTCCAGCAGGTTTGATTGACAGCTGGAGGAACGCAGCACGCCCGGCGTGATGGGGTTAGCGGCGAGCACTTAGGCGTGGGATAGCATTTTGAAAGGTATTTTAGAGAGGAGCAAGGAGCACATAATCACCCTGAGAAAATTCACAGACGTGCAGGGAATACTGAAGAGCAGCGGCGTTATCAATCACACTGTAGGGTTTTTATGTGATTCATGACCTTTGGTCCGCTCTGTTATTGTCATTTCTGCATATCAGCGGTTTTACTGCAATCTCAAATCTCAAGATTGGTGTATCACTTGTAATTTGATTCATTGAGTCAGATCCAGAAGGCATAGCATTAATGAGTACTAGAATTTCTGTTTAGTGAAACTTGTCATGTCTCAAATACATAAAAATATCTTGAATACAAGCCAAATTTATCGAGTATGATAAGATCACAATAAACCAAATCTATGACTATTAAACCTATTTCTAGACACTTACACCAATGTCAAGCTTGAAATTGTCTTGTTCTCTCAGCAATATGGCTAATTTCTCTTTTTCAAGCATTTATTTCTAGAAATTTATCTGCCAACAGAATAAGAACATTTAAAGCTTAAAATGTGTAAAGTGCCTGAATAATTTCTATTTAATTTATAATAATCTCATAATAAAAAAATATTAGATCAATTTGCCCATATTCAAGATATTTTCACTTGCTAAGATATCATCTTACACATCTGGTCAGTAAGCTTTTTAATTAAGTAATTAATTAACTAATGAACTTACTGAATAATTAATTAATTGGATTGTTTCTCATTTTATCCATAAGTGGATAAAATTCTTTGTGGAATTAATAAATGTGACATTTATTTATCATATAAATACTATAAGACACTTGCCCTTAAGTGGCATATCAGTGTAATGGTTTTATTTTAATTTATTTAATTTAATATTTTAAACAGAATTTTTTAACTGTTGCTGGGTGTTATCTGAAACAGCTAAACAGGTGAACTTTTTATTTATTTTTTTATTTATTTAATTAAATTATTTTAAGCCTGTGCAGCAGACAACCTGCTTAAAATAAAAAGGATTAAAATAATGAAACCGGTATATGTTTATTTATCTGTCATAAAGGACTGTCAGAACATGCAACTTGGCACTGAAAAAGTATGAAAAAAAAGAAATAAATGTCTCCTTACAGAAATGTGCTTGTTTTGTATTAGAATATACGGCTGAATGCAGATCTTCGGCCATCTAGAACAGCAGGAGAGCCGAAAGATCATCCTAAAGCCTTCTTTTTCTTTAAGACAAAACATCATCTCATCTTACAGTCACGTCTCTGTAATGAGGAGAAACCAAATGCATGCAAATAGATTCCCTTCCTTGACAATCTTTTGAGAATACACACACATACACAAACACACACATACACAAACACACACAGGTGTACGACATGCACATACTGTATGTCTATTCATGCACACGTTAATTAAAAACGTCTCCAGAGATGGCGCTGGCTCTTGTTTGCCAGACTGTTGGACTCGGTTGTTTTGATCCTCAGTAATAAAAAGCTAATAATAAAAGTCCAGCAGAGCAGCGGGGAAAGTCGTGAGTGTCTGTGATGATGGAGCTGATCGCTCCGGTGCTGCTTTTCTCCCACTTTAGGATGTCGCTTTCCCTATAAACACAAAACACAGCCTTTTATACACATACAGTAATAACGTAATAAACATTTTGCAAAATGTTCAATTTGTTATATTATATTTGTTATATTGTTATGCAAAATTTTTATCCCTTTGAGCTCGCTACCTTACAGGTGAGCTGAAGAAGTGAAAATAAATGCGATGACTGACTTTGTGACTGGTTGGTTAACATAAAGTCTCCAAGAAATGGCTTCGGAACCATGACTTTGTTCCATATGTTGATGACTTCCTGTGAAACTGGAAGTCAGCGTGACGGTGAGTAGAAACGTTTGACATTAGCTTATCCTGCATTCGACTTCCCTCGGAAGTGGGAAGTCAGAACTACTTCATTTTTTTACAAACTGAGTAAAATCCTCCATGTTCATTTTTTGTTAGCAACAAGCTAGCCAGCTAAGTGTGATGTATATTTTCCTCCTCAAAACAGTGCACTGTAGAGTCAGTGTTATAGATTTAAAAAGCCAATATGTCTGTATGTTGATTGATCTAAACCTAATACTTGTAACTGCAGTACAACTCGTTTAAAGGTAAGACATGCTGCTGTGTTTACTGTTCATGCTGTGAGCGGCCATTTTGATTTGACGTCACTTGCTGAACTTGGGGTTGAAGAGACCTTCCCAAGTTCCAGAGTAGGAAATCCCAACATTTGTGTGTGTGTGTGTGTTTTTTTTTCCTAGTTGGAAATCACAAATTACAAGTTACGATCTTAAGCTGCGTTCAGCATAAACCATCCTGACCTAGCTTTTGGTATCTTCTCAGAAGTCCTGCTAAGAAATTTGTACAGGTTTGATGTTAGTGATTACAGACTAGTGTGTGTTCAAGTGGTTTTGGTCGGGAAACGATGACGGTGTGAGAAAACTTCTTTTGCTTTTGGGTTTTTTAGTATCATCAGTGCTTTATGGAAAGAAAATGAAAACCTGAACAGTTAACATGCAAAATTCCTACTTCAATCTTACCGTCTGTTGTAGGTTACATTCTACACACTTTGACTTTTTTTTTATTGATACGCCCTCAACTTGGAAAGTCGGGGCTCATAGAACAGTATGCGCTCCAGAGGTGTAATTATGACACTATGGTGGCGTTCACGTTTGTTACCTCGTAATTAGTTCCTCATACATATTTCGGCCAGGACTTGAAGGCAACATTAGTGAACTAGCTAAATAAAGAAAAAAGAGATTTAATGAGAGATTTTTTTCAACTGCTACTGCTGATAATGAGCTGACAAACTGCTACTGCTGCTAACACGCTATTGAACAGCTACTCCTGCTAACGACCTGCTACTGCTGTTAACAAGCTATTGAACAGCTATTCATGCTAATGAACTTCTACCTCTGCTAACAAGCTATTGAACAGCTACTCCTGCTAACAAACAGCTACTGCTGATAATTAGCTAATAAACTGCTACTGCTGCTAACAAGCTATTGAACAGCTACTCCTGCTAATGACCTGCTTCTGCTACTAACAAGCTAACAGAATTATAAAGCATATACAGACATATACATTTCTACAGAGCATTTTGATTGAATGAACATTAAGATTAGCACACGTATGCATCATCAGAAACATTTAAACATTTAACAGCAAGTGACGAAGTATAACATTAAACTGAGATTTTTTTTTTTGTATTTATGTCTAGATGTGCTGTCTACATATGTGTCCAGGTACAAAACAAAACGCTCCCGAAGACCAATTTAGATGGTGGAGATGTTGAACTCCATCCAGAGTCTTTTTTCTCCCTTTTGCACATTTTTCCCAGGACTGGCTCCAGATTCACCGAATGAATAAAGCGTGCTTGTTGATTTAGGGATGCTCATCATGCTGGATGATGGAGCTGTAGTTCAAAAACATTATTCAAAAACAGACCCTGTGAGCACCAGAAACCATTTTGGTTCTATTTCAGCAGGACTTTGTGACTTATTCGAAGTAACAGGTAATAGTTCCAGGTAAAACCTTTTCTGCAGCAGAAGCGGAAGGGGAACATTGGTTCAGTGGGCTATAAAACATTCCCCTGATGATTTATTACCCCTGAGCCATTCTGTTTCCTGTCTTTCCCCAACATTAGGCTTGAACTCAGCAGTCATAACCGCATATACTGATCGAAAAGAATTGCTCTGACTTCCAGAGGTGGAGGAAAAAAGATTTATTTAAAGCTCTTATAAAAGAGAAGGACCTAATTTCTCTTCCTGACAGCCGACATCTCCAGAGAGACGCTAACGGAGCTGTCTGTGTGTCTCCATCAAGAACGGTTCAATAATCTAGTAGCTCAAAATCAGCCAAAAAAAACAGCAATTTAATAAATATATTTAACCACTGAACATTCCCATAGAATTTGAGTATTTTCTTTGGCATGGTTACTCAACCATGCATTAAATTACAGACCTCCTAATTCCCACGTAACATCATGCACATGTTTACGTCTTTTACCAAGTCCAAGTTTCCCCATATTGTCATTTGAAATGAAGTAAGTCCAATGTTACGACTGCTCCAGCAAAGAACCATGACTATAACATCAATACTCAGAATATGCTGTAAATTACACGTACATCAGGAAAATGAAGAAGCTGCATTTAGAGAAAACAAACGTGTTACAACTGTACCGTGTTAGAAATCACGCCGATTCTCCCCAACCCTGTTTTATCCCAGTTTACTGACCACCAGTTGTCGTCTGTGAGCTTGTTCTCCCGACAGATACCAACCTGTAAAGGTGAAGACTAAGAGATGTGCTTTTTCTCCGAGACACCAGATCTTTGGGTATAGCTCTAACTTCCCACATCTGTATTGACATATGTGATTGGCTAGCATCGCTCTGATTGGCTAAATCGCATTAAATTAATATTGCAATATCAGGTATCAGGTATGAATTGTAACAGGATTCGGATTGCTTATTTGTGACTCACCTTGGATGTGAGCTGATAAGGTTCGGACTTGAAGTTCATTCATCTGGAGTAAGCACTTTATCCTGGTCAGGGTCATGGTGAATCCAGAGCCAATCCCGGGAACGCTTAGGCGGGAATACACCCTGGATGGGACCATAGTCCATCATACGGCACCGCACACACACACACACACACATTCACACCTAGGGGCAATTTAGTGTTGACAATCCTCCTACTGGAATGTTTTTTGTGAGGTGGAAAGAAACCGGAGATCCAGGAGGAAACCAACAGTGGGAGAACATGCGAGGTCAGGATCGAATCGGGGACGAGAACGATTCATACATACGCTTATGAATCACATTGTGTATCATACTGATGAATTATAGTAAGTGTCCACTAATTAGGTCAGCGTAGCATGTGTGTGTGTGCTTCTCTGCTTCATGCTCATCATAATTGCCAGTGGGACTTTTTCCCCAAAGGAAGCAACACAGCTCCGTAGTGTAATTTACAGCTTCCGTGAAGAGAGACAGAGCGCAATCATGTTGATGAAGAACAGAAAGAGGAAAGGGTTGTTGGGTAACACAGGAATTCTCTCTCGCCCTCCCCATCTCTCTCTCTCTCTCTCTCTCTCTCTCTCTTTCTCTCTCTGGCTGTCAGTTTCTCCTCCATCAACCCTTTCTCTCTCTCTCACACGCCCACTCATCTCTCTCTCTCCTCCTCCTCCTCTGTATCTCGGCTCTTCACAGAGCCTCAACTTCAGAGCGGCGACAACATCTGCGCGAGAGCACACGCAGGAGACCGAGAGAGAGAGAGAGAGGGAGAGAGAGAGAGACAGTCAGTCAGTCTGAGAGGCTTTTCAGAGCATCAGCAAGGAAAACGAGATACACGGAGAGACAGGGACGTAAGAAGCGAGACAGCGTGTGTGTCTGCGTGTGTGAGTGTGTGTATATATGAATGCGAGTGTGTAGATGTGTGTGTGAAAGTCCGAGGGCACGCTGCCTCCCCGAGGGGGTCGCGAGGGGCGAGGGCTGAGAGGAGGGTGGCTCAACGCTCTCTGCTCTCTCGCCCTGCGCTTCTGCTGCCCCCTCCGCCGCTCCTCGCCACCCCCTGCGCCGCTCATCTGCCCCTCTCCGCCTGCCCCGCAGCCGCTCCTCTGCCCCCCCTCCCCTCCGTGGTGCGTGTGCAGCATGGAGCCTGAGCGTGACGTGGCCGAGCCGGAGCGGAGAGAGCGTCCCGAGCCTCTGAGTGGCGTGGAGCGCGCCATCGTGCAGGACACCTGGGCACGAGTGTACGAGAGCTGCGAGGATGTGGGCGTGGCCGTGCTCGTCAGGTACGCCCACCTTTCACACATACCTCTCACACACCTTTATTTATCTTTTTATCATTCCGTTTCTTTCATTATTTTTCAGTCTGAATTTTTTTTTATAGTTTTGTTCATCTAGCACAATTTACACACAGATGTCACTCTTTTTAAAAATCATTTAAACTTTTTAAAATCATGATGGAACATTTTTAAAATTTATTTCATTTTTTATTCATTGTTTTCAAATTCAAATTTGATTTGCCATATTACACAATTTAGAAAATGCACATCTTTCATCCACTGCATTATTTGTCATCTAAACTTTTCATTTAGTCTTCTTTCTGTCTTTTTTTCTAAAGAAATCAACTGAGACAAATGAACTAAACTGTAATCTTCCATAAATTTAATTTACATTCATCATAATCAAGGGGCTAAAACTGAGGAGCTAAATTTACATCCATCATTCACACACACACACACACACACACGCTTCATTAGTTCATCCTTGTATGATTTCATTATTTCTTTTAGGTCTTCTCATTTTTATGAAATTGTACTTTATGGATGGATTAATGAAGTGTGTGTGTGTGTGTGTGAGTGAGTGAGTGTATGATCAATGTAAACTGGCAAATTATAATGTTGTTTATAGCTTCTTGATCAGAGTTGCTATTGTATCTGCTTTGCCAGAGTATTGCATATATTATAAATTTTTCCTGTACATGCTGAGGTGCGTGTTTTATTAGGTAATGAATGCTGCATGGGAACTTAATAAACTAGTAAAGCTGTGTACTCTGAACACATCTTGTGTGGTTAATCACAGTAAGTGCTGCTTTAATTTAAATTTCTAAAATTTTTGGTTCAAATGATCAGATAACAGGAAAAATGTCTCATGGAGAATTTTTAATCTAACGTGCATCTGCCATGTCATTGTGCATACTAGGTTATGTAATGAATAAATCACTCTGTGTCATGCTGTTACATGAAAATAATCAATGATGGAGTTGTGTGATGAAGCGGAGTTACTGTTACCACCCTGGAGTTGATTATTTTCCTATAACAGCACATCCCTAAGTGTTTTATTCCTCTTACACCACAGCAATGTACCAATAATTAGATTTTTCTGTTTATTAAGGAATTACGTTATAGTTTTATCCGTTTATAGTTACACTTGATGTTGTGGAACGTCCTTGAAACAAATTAGCTCCTGTTCTCACTTGTTATAGCAGCTATAAACAGTCGTTGTTTATAAGATGTTAATAAGACAACAAAAAAGTGCAGCATGTTATGTTACTGAGAAACTGTAAAGCGTAAACTCCTCTATCCCGAAGGTGTCAGAAACCTTAAAGCTACAGCTTTACCTTTACATAAACATCTCCTTATGGAAACAATTATTACAAGTCCCTGTGCATGAGCTGTTACTATAGAAACAATAATGTATTAGATCGAGTGCATTAATATAAACCTGTGATTTGCAGCTGCACTACTGTCAGAGCTGCTGTTCTAGAGAATTAATCACCTTCTGAGCAATCAGGATCCAGAATTCAGCAGTGCTGTGGTGTAACTTGCTTCATACTGTAGATGCAAAGAAATTCCATATCGGTGTTTCTCCTCACAGCACAGTCTCCTGAAATAGTTTAGTCGATGTGGAACGGTGCCTGCCAACCATGGAGGTGCCATCACACATTTTCTCTCAGCTCTCCAGAGCTCTGTGTGTGTGCATGTGTGTGTCTGTGTGTGTGTGTGTGTGTGCGATCTGGGAATGCATTATGTCTCGCACTCTTTTTAACACTCACCTGACTGAATTTCGTGCCGTGGGTAGACGGAGAACACAAAAAAACTCCTTCCAAGAGCAAGAAATACATAAACAGTGGAGAAAATCATACTTTTACGGTTACTCACATGTCAGGGAAGGATTTAGTTTCTGGCAGTGGATTAGTGTGTCCATAACTTTGGACTCGAGCTGATCTGCACCAGCACAAAGACGTGTTTGTTTTCCAAGTAGACACTCGAAAGGCGATGTGTTCCAGCAAAGCAACAGGGACGTGTTCTCTCAAATGTAAACTATAAAACTATTAATCATTTTTTAAGAAGTAGGATGAAAAAAAATTTTTTTTTTATTACTCCCAACCAATCAGGTCACAAGTTGGTGGCTCAAATGAGAAAAACCAAGATGGAGGACAAAGTGGTGATCTCGTTAATGAGCAAATGTGAGGAGATTTACGACATGTCAAATGGAACGTATTTTATTTCCGATATTCCAAGTAAAAATAACAAACGTGTATTTTCAGTAAGCGATGTGACTACAGTACGTAACTTGGGATAAAGCTACAGTACATGACGTGTTAAAGATACGGTGTGTAACTTGCGCTAAAGCTACACTACATAACTTGCGTTTAAGGGACAGTAAATAACTTGTGTTAAAGAGACAGGACGTAACTTGCATTTAAGTGACAGGATGTGACATGGGATAAAGTTACTGTAAGTAACTTGTGTTAAAGCGACAAGATGTCACTTGTTTTAAAGCTACAGTACGTAAATTGGTATAAAGCTACAGTACGAAACTTGTGATAAATCTACAGTCCATAACTTGTGTTTAAGTGACAGGATGTGACTTGGGATAAAGTTACAGTAAGTAACTTGTGTTAAAGTGACAGGACGTAACTTGGGATAAATCTACAGTATGTAACTTGTGTTAAGGTGACAGTAAATAACTCATTTTAAAAGAGACAGTATGTAACTTGTGTTAAAGCTTGTGTTTCATTCGTAAGTCAGCATTGGAATAATATATCGAGGTCTGTAGGGTAATTGATACACTGGACAGAATACATACACATGCACACACACACACACACAATGTTGTAAATGAATGAAACCCAGAGGACTCGTTAAAATAGAATTCGTCAGGTTACCAGGACAACGGTCAGGAACAACGATGTGATTTTGGGTTAGAGGTGATAAGCAAATCCCTGTAGTGTCTACCCTGTGTGTGTGTGTGTGCGTGTGTGTGTTTATCTGAGGATAGCACTAGCCTATATTGGCCATCTGAGGTGTTTTGCATCCGTCATGTTGTTCCAGTCGTCCTGTAACGTGTGTGTGTGTGTGATCTCTCTTGGAAGCTCAGAGCCCTGAGATTCTCTCCCTTAAGTATAGAGGTGTTAAAATCTCTCACATCTACAGCTTCAGCCTTTTCCTGCACGGAGAACGCTAAACTACAGTTTGGTACCAATCCAGATCTCTCCTGGACATCTCCAGGACTAGAATTAGAAAGATTTCCAGAAACTGCATTCTTAAAATGAAAAAAAAGAAGGAACCAAAAACAAACCCTGATCTAATCAGCTAATCACAGAGTTGCTCATTTCACTGCTGATTTTAGCAGCTGATAGACATTTGGCTTGCGATCCTATTTCACACATTTTTTGGAAATGATTAAACTGGCAAGTGTGTCTTGTTATTGCTCTTGCCTGAAAAAAAAAAGCAGATTAATATTAAACACTTAACGAAGAGAAAATAATGGATGAACACCACAGTGCAAAGCATATACAGTTGTTGTTATTGTTGTTATGGTTACATCTCGGATGGCATGATCTCACTCTATTCTTGACACTTTTGAACATTTCCACACACACACACACACACACACACACACACACACACACACACACACACACACATAGACACACTTGCCCAAGGCCCTCATTAAGAGATGGATAATTTTCATATAACAACATGGCCCAAAGTGTGTTATTCCACTTATCCCACAGCGATTACAGTTTTAATTTATTATTGTACAACAGTTAGTTCTGATCCACTAATCTGATTGGACGAGCAGCATTCCAAGAGTGCTTAAATGTAGTTTAACCACACTGGGACGTTTCGCTGTTTGTCAGGGTTCACCATGTACAATTCCAACTCAAGCAACAGTCCCACTGAACAGTTACTACAGGAGAGTTAGTGAGACCGTCAGCAGACACGACAAACAATACATTTATCATGAATACAACTTCTGATATAAAATATGAAAGCTCATCTGATGAAGAAGGGAATCCGGAAGCTGTCAGTGAGTGTGGCTTCTTCGGATTATTTCTGTTCACGGAGCAAAAATAAACAATTTATTTGCCCATATTCTATCCGAAATCTGTTGTATAAGAGCAATATCTCACGAGCATGAGTGTGCTTATGCTGAATATCATAAATATTATGGTAGTTATTTCCTGTTCTCACTTACATTATAGCAGCTATAAACAGATGTTCCCTTATTAGCTTTTTTTTTCTTTCTCTTGAAGTTAATAAGACCAAAAAAATGCATCTTGTCATCAAAAAATAACATGTTTTTTTTAAATCTTTTCATGGAGGATCTGCTATATAAATCCCTGTGAATGAGCTGTTACTATAGAAACAATAACATATTAGAAGGAGCACATTAATATAAACTTGTGATTTGTGTTACAGCCCGGAACTACTGTCAGAGCTGCTTCTGATTCGAGAATGAACCGGGTTGTGGTTTAATATGCTACACTTCAGCAGGTTATGTTGTAGTTGATACTTTGAACTTTGTCGTTTGTTTCCATTTAATCATTTGGCAGATGCTTTTATGCCAAAGGAACTACAACTGAGAAAGAGTTTAAGAATCCACACCCGAGATAGTTTTGTGTGGACAGTTTTTCTGTTTCAGATCTGTTGGGTGTCATGTTTTGGAGGTCCATGAAATCACATATACATAGACGTAGAGGGGAAAGAGCTTGGGATCGATGTTTAGATGATCTCAAAAGGGCCGAGTCTTCAGGAATTCGTGGTTGTGAGGGAATCTGCAGAGAGAACTGAGCTGGGAAGTTTGTTTCACCATCATGGATTCTAGACTATAGCGATTGGGAGGGAACATTTAATACATAACAGGCATAACATTATAACAACATGGAGGACAAAGTGTCATCAATTCCTATATATATATACATATATGATTATGATATGGTTGTCAAATGTAATCCCGATGTTCCAGTGTGGATTTGATATTATCCATGATAATGAGTCTTCCAGGATTGAGAAATGTTCTACAGCCTTCAATTTCTCTGAACGTTGAAAAGGTCAGGAGCTATACACGGACACTAAAAACTCACATCTCTATCTTTGGTTCTCTCTTTTTCTAACTAATTAAAAGTTCTCATTTGGCTCTGCAGCGCAAAGTCATTGAAATTCAACGCCGCAAGCGTAAAGGATAATATGATAGCTCGACTAATAAGATCTTAAGGAAGTAGTTATCAATTTTTAATTTCACAAGTACATTTCCGCCCTCAGGCAAATGCCATCATGAAGTCTCATTTCATTTATGATGAGAGTTTACATGGGACAGATTTACGCTAACAATATTCAAGTCAAGAAACTTAGCATTGCTCTCATGGGAGGTAAACATATGACTAAATCTAAAGTTATCATAAAAGTGTGTTAGCATTTTTCATGACATCCCAGCATTAACGCTTTACCTCTGAATGTTACAAAGCACTGACGCTGGAGACTCCTTCCATAAATGTTAAATACAGATCTCCTAACAGAAAACTTGTCTGCCGGACAAGTCGCTGTGAAAGAGCTGTTACTATAGAAACGATAACATTTCTAATTAGACCGAGAGCATAAATCGAAACCTGTGATTTGCAGCTGCACTGCTGCTTTTCTAGAAAAATAATCAACACATCCTGACCAATCAGAATCCAGAATTCGACCCAGCTGTAGTATAAAAGAGTTTATTACGTAGTAGCTCTGGGTTCACGTGTTTTTGTGAGTGTTTCAAGTTTTTCAGTTTCGCTTTTTTTTTTTCATGTGGACTGGAGGTTTTTTTTTTTTTTTTTGGAAAACAGAGGGCTAAGAACTACTTTTTCAAAAATGCTGTATACATGTACATGAGGATAAATCATCGGGGCTTAATCATATAAAAATACCACTCACTCAGGTGAAATCAGGCCAAGTACAGCAAAATGGAACAGCTTTTGGAAATGGCGTTTTGGGTATTCTCCAATAGTTACAGTAATATTTAATAGAAATCATACTTTTTTTCACACCAGCCCCTTAAAGCACAACCGGTTCAAGGATTTCATCAAGGCTTTATGAATCTGTCATCCAGATTCATGGAAAATCTCCACTGAATATTCTTCTCGACATGATGTGGTGTACTCGGCAGTGAGGTCTCTAAAACCCTGGCCGTAGGCCACCTCGGTTTCACTGAGGATCCTAAAGTTAAGGCATGTTTAGATGGCACTTAAAATAACTTCCTACATAAACACTGGTTCAGGAAAAGGAGGTCAGTTTGGGGTTGGCGTAAACTCCATTTACTTTGAAAGGCTTTGCCATTGGCAGAATTGGTATAAACATATACATTCCTCCCGGATCTCTTTTGTCAAAGAGTCTTTAAAGCGTACCACTTTAACGCATCCAATCCCAGATTCGCTTATGTTAGCCACACGGAAAGTCAGTCTCCGAAAAGCCATTGTTAATGCGATGTGGTCTTAATAGCCGTGCGCTTCCTGCTTCGTGTTTCCATTCGATAAAAGTGTATTAATTAGCGTCTCGACGTCGGATGAAAGTGAATCCGGTCGGTTGTTTCTGAAGGGAGCTGAACGCGCTGTGCTGAATCTCAAGCAGAAACAGGGTTACACAATTTGTGCTTTATTAGACCAGTTCCCGCTCGACGTGCTTATTATGGGATGTTCATAATCAACACTGAGGCGTTCTGGCAGGCAGAGACACTGAGTGAAATATTGGCAGAGGGATGTCTCTCTCTCTCTTTCTCTGTCTCTCTCTTTCTCTTTCTCTCCGTCTCTCTGCACCTGCCTCTCATTTTCCCTGCTGTGACTTAATGACATCCCTCTCGTCAGAGCATCAAAACCACTTCAGCTCTGCAGTGCAATCATCCAGCACATTCGCCTCCTTCTCTTCTTCTCTCTTCCTCTATCTGACACTCTTCCTTACCCCCTGTCTTTATCCCTCCATGATCTGAGTGGTCCTCCTTTCACACGTCTTCTTCCGTCCATCACAATTGCATGTACATATCCATGAGTTTATATTTGTTGGAGTGTCTCTCCGGCACTTCTCAACATTTCCTTTTTCAGAAGCAGGCTCTAAGCTATACATTCCACACGATCCTCTGGGGGAATCTTTAAATATTATATGTAGAACTCTACAACAGTGTTTCCTGTCAAAATAGGATGTTTTTTTGGAAGCTAACTGTCCAATGGACCCTTAAAGAACCCCTGAAAACCCCTTTTTTTTATTTGCCTTTGTATCCGGTACTTCCGTACCTCCTGACACTTCCATTTTTAAGAACGAGACTCTAATCTATTTACTCTCTACATTCTTTGGCTGTTTCTCTGGAGGAACTCTTAAAGATTATATGTAGACCCCTACAACAAAGTGTTTCCCTATCAGGAAGGGTTCCAAGTAGGACCTTTAATTATCTAAGAAGCTAAGAACCGTTAATTATCCTTAGAACCCTTTTTTTTATAGTTGCAGTCTCCAGTACTTCAAGAAGATTTCCTTGGTCATATGGAGTCTCTAAGCTATAACCGTTAAAGAACCCTTAAAGAACCCTTTTTTCGCTATTTGCTGAAGGGTCTCTGCTACATTTCCTTTTCAGAAGACGACTCTAATCTTCCCTCTGGGAATTATCCCTCTGGGAGAACCCCTTAATGGTTTTATGTAGAACTCAATGGTGTTCCTATTAGAAAGAGTCCCATGTAGAAACATTTTTGGAAGCTAAGAACCCTTAAGTATTCAATGAACCTTGAAGAACCCTTTTTTGTATCCACTGGAATGTCTCTGGTATGTCAGTACCTATGCACTCCATACATTCTCCCACTGTACCTCTGAGGAACCCTTAAAGTTTCTATGCAGGACTCTACAATAGAGTGTTTTCCTATCAGAAAGGGTTCCAAGCAGGAACATTTTTTGGAATGTAATCATCCAATAAACTCTTAAATAAACCCTTGAAGAACCTTTTTTTCGGAGCGTGTATGTATTAAGCGTTCAATACAAACACCAAATTATTGCTCGTTAGTTTCTTCTTAATATCTAGAACCTGTCCGATGATTAATATTTAGCTTAGTGCATGCTTTTCTTGTTCGGACTGGACAAGCCAAATTCCTGCTTATCCCGTTGATGAAATCTCCCAATTTGTTTGACTTTCTTTCTTCTCCAGGTTCTTCGTGAACTTCCCGTCGGCAAAGCAGTACTTCAGTCAGTTTCAAGACTTGGACGACCCAGAGGAGATGGAGAGGAGCTCCCAGCTGAGGAAGCACGCGTGCCGTGTCATGAACGCCATCAACACGGTGGTCGAGAACCTCCACGATCCGGAGAAGGTCTCGTCTGTGCTGGAGCTGGTGGGGAAAGCCCATGCCATCAAGCACAAAGTGGAACCCATGTACTTTAAGGTACAAGGCAATAATCTGACCTTCATGAATATTCAAGTCATGTTATAAGATGTTGAGCAAATCAAAACGGTTCTTCTCCTCAACTTCTTTTCCTCCTTTTCCACCTCAGATACTAAGTGGCGTGATCCTCGAGATTCTCTCCGAAGACTTGGGCGACTGTTTCACAGAAGAGGTGCAGACGGCCTGGACCAAACTGATGGCACTGCTCTACTGGCACATCACTGGAGCATACCAAGAGGTGGGCTGGGTCAAACTCTCCAGCTCAGCAGTCTGAGAACCGGCCTTGCACACACACTGCCACGCATGGTGCACTGCCCTGCTGCTGAATAATCTGAAAAGGAGTGACAAGTTATTGTCATAGAAAAAGACTGGTTTTATCCAAACACACACTCACTACATCATCATTTATTCTGCTTCTTCTTTATCGTGTCCTGTCTTTATTCAACCAAACAACAATCTTTATATTTTGGACATGCAGGGATTTGGAGCAGAGCAAATAGAAAATAGAAACAAGGAAATCTTCTTTTAACTCATCATTCATTTTTCCCCCTCCTTTACTTTCCATTTCTGTTTTGATGTAATTAAGGTACATTTATATAACCTTTCATTCATACCAGCAAGTGAAGAAAAAAAGCAACCCCTCAAAATTTATTTCCACGAACAGTGATAAAAGACGTTTGAATTGAAATAATCTCAATTTCATCCGAATTGCACTTTTAGAAAAACGGTTTCATCTAGCACCTAAACGGTTCTTCGGTTGTCCCTCTGGAGGAACCCTTAATGATTTTATGTAGAAGCCTACAACAGAAAAGAAGCTAAGAACCCTTAATTATCCAATGAACCTTAAAGAACCTTTGAAGAACCCTTCTGTGTATTTGCTGGAGTGTACTTCTCAACATGCATCTATACACTCCATACATTCCTTGATTTGTCCCTCAGGGAGAACCCTTAATGGTTCTATGTAAAACACTACAACAAAGTGTTTTCCTATCAGAATAGATTCCTAGTAGAACCCTTTTATAAGCTAGGGTCTCTTAATTATTCAATGAACCATTAAAGAATCCCTAAAGAACTCTTTTTCTATTTCCTGAGGTGTCTTGGCTACTTAAGTCAGTCCTGACATTTCATTTTTCAGGAGGCTCTGATCTATACAGTCTATACGTTCTTTGGTTGTCGCTCTGGGAGAACCCTTAGAGGATATATATAGAATCCCACAACAAAGTGTTTTCCTTTTAGAAAAGAAAGTTAAGAACCCTTAATTATCCAGTGAACCCTTAAAGAAGCTTGAAAGAACTGTTGAAAAACCCTTCTTTCTATTTGCTGAAGGATGTCAGGTACATTTCCTTTTTTTTTCAGAACGCTCTAATCTATACAGCATGGATTCCTTAATTTGTCTCTCTGGGGGAACGCTTAATGGTTCAATGCAAAACCCTACAGCAGTGTGTTTACCTGTCAGAATGGGGTTCCAAGTAGAACCGTTTTTCTTTATCCAATGAACCCTTGAAGAACCCATTTTTCTATTTGATTTTCCAAGTGTCTCAAATACTTCAGTACCTCCGGACCTTTCATTCTTTGGTTGTCCCACTAGGAGAACCCTTAGAGGATATATGTAGAATCCCACAACAAGGTGTTTTCCTATCAGAAAGGGTTCCATGTAGAAACCTTTTTGGAAGCTAAGAACTCCATCCAATAAACCGTTTAAAGAACCCTTAAACCCTATTTTTACATTTGCTGGAGTGACTTCAGTACTTATGTACTTCAGAAACAATCCTAAATAGAACCTTATTTAGAAATCTAGAACCATTAACCATTCTGCATCTGCTGGAATTCAGTTACGATCATCTCCAGCTAATTAACAACCAAGACATATTTATACCAAGGGGTGCCAATAATTTTGGAGTGGATTGTACGTGGTGAAGCGATAAATCCATGATGCTTCTCGGATCAGTTCTCTACTCCCACAACCTACATTTAATGTCCAATCAACACGTTCAGGACGCAAAAACATTCTCTGGTTTTTATGACAGTATCAAATCATTTTTAACAAAAACAAAAAAATCCAAAATCTTATAGATATGTGTACAAGATTTTAGACATTATAGTACAAAAATGCTAAATAGGCCACACCTGAAAAATGTAATGTTACATCGGTTACCTGTTGCTTGCTGGTGTACGTGAGGGGTAACAGTGCATTCACTTCATCCTGGAATTATGGTAATTACAAGATTAGCAACGTACACAACGGAAAAATGGATACATGAGTCACTATGAAAGCTAGCAGTGAGCGAAACCATATTTTTAAAGAAAGTAGACTATATTATTGAGTATGAGGTTGCTAGAAAATGATAGGGACTGTTCGATAGACGTACAGAAATAAATCATGTTAAATCCTAACATTAATTTCGTAACACCACTGCCATTCTTTCAGCCGTCAAATGTCCGAGCTTTCAGAAAATCCACCGGGTAATTATAGTTCTGCAAAGTCAAAAACTTGTAATTATCATAATTTACCATAATTACAGTGAGCGCACTGTGTGTGTGTGTGTGTGTGTGTGTGTGTGTGTGGTTGTGCATCACACAGGTATTGCGTATCCTAAACAGCCACCAATAATGTATACTTAACGTCTCCCTTGGATATTTGTCAGTCATGAAATCAGTCATTCCAAATTTACACACACACACACACACACACACACACTGCTGCACTCGACACTGTAATGAGGCTGCAGTATGGCTTCTGACTGTCCTAACGATGTGTCCAAAATATGAGCGTACTCACTCTCCCCTACACTGGCGAATCATGAGCACTATGTAGCACACTAATACAGGTAATGGAATTAACGCAGGATTAGCATCATCATCTCGACATCATCACGGTACTGTGGACGTGTCCCAAATTACACATCGTATTCATTACATAGCGCACATAAACACCATAAAAATCAGTGAACATCATAAGGGTGCGGTGGATGTGTCCTAAACCACATACCATATTCTCTACATAGGGCAGATAAACTCCAGCACCATCTCAAACATCTCACCATCTATCTAATGTGGCTGTGTCCCAACCCACACATCATATTCACTACACAGGGCACATAAACACAAAAACAATGTCTGAACATTATTAGTTCATTATTCGTGTTCCAATCCACACACTATATACATATACATATATATATATATATATATTCACTATATAGGACACATGTTTTACTATCTGCCTAATGGGGACATGTCCCAAATCACATAACGTATTTACTATATAGGGCACTTAAACTCTGTTTGCACCATCCCAAACGTCCCATCCTATATCTAATGTCGAAGTGTCCTAAATCACACATCCTATAATCTATATAGTGTGTATAAATACCACAACATACATAACATCAATCCACTGTGGATGTGTCCCAAACCACACATTGTTGTCCCTTTTACACACACACACACACACACAAAGTTAACTTAATACTAACAATGTGGAGAAATGGATGGAAGAAAGGCGTACACTTTCTCTCTCTTACACACACACACACACACACACACACACACACACAAACACACACATTTATGGCATGTCCCAAATGGCACACTTTGGGGAGAATGGGTTTTAAAAATCGAGCACTGAGGCGTAGCATCAGCACCTTTAGTTTTACCATTTTTGCGCTAACATGAGCTAACCTGACAGGATTTCTGAAAGAATTTTAAAGTAATATTACTTTAAAAAAGCTTCATAATGTAGCCTGCTGCTAAAACTAGCTAGTTCACTAACTAACATAAGATAGCTAGTGAACTAGCTAAAAAAAATTTTTAATAATAATTTAAAGTACTATAAGCTTTACTACTTATCCTAGTTAGCTGGCTAGATAACATAGACTTAGCTGACAGGATTTCTGAGAGGATTTTAAGTGATATTCAAAAATAGTAAATCTTCACTGCGTTACTGGTTAGCTAGCTAGCTTACCTCAGCTAATCTGACAGGATTTCTGAGAGGATTTTAAAGTCAGATTTATAGCCCTTTTCATTAACTAGGTGAGGAAAAAGTCTTTAGTGCTAACACTGGCTAGCACTTCTGACAGGATTTCTGAAAGGATAGCTGCAATTATCATGTCAAGTGTCATCGCTAAGCGATTTCGGTAAGAGAGTGCTGTTGAGTTCACGTACATGATTCGCAAATGAGGACCGCAAGACTGAAGTGTGCCATTTGGGACAGGCCCGTAGTCTCACTAGTAGAGCAATAAACACTTAGCCTAGAGGATTGACTGTTCTACTGATGTGTGTGTGTGTGTGTGTGTGCGCTAATATTAGGTTAACATCAATGATGCGTTATGTGAGTCGTTCTGTGTTGGTTCTGTTGCTTTTTCTTTGTGTGTGTGTGCATGTGTGTGTGTGTGTGTGTGTGTGTGTGGGTTTAGAGCTGATGTTTGTCTCCATAGTGAGCTTCTCCTGACAGCTTGTTTATTAAACACCTCTCCACCATTCATCCCTAACTCGCTAAATGGCAACGTACTGTTCGCTCCCTCTCTCCCTTTCTCTCTCTTTCAACCTCATATCTCTCTCATGCCACCCACCCTGGTGTTCTTTTCATCTGTATCTCTCTCTCTTCCTTCTTCTGTCTCAGTGTCTCTCTCCCTTTTTCTTTTTCTGTCTCTCTTTCTCTCTCACTCTCTCTCTCGCTTTGTTTCAGCACCTGTCTCTCTCCATCTTTATCTCTCTCACTTTCTTAAGCTTTATGTCTCTTTTTTTTCTCTTTTTGTCTCTCAATGTGTCTCTCTATATTTGGATCTCTCTCTCTCTCTCTCTCTCTCTCTCTCCTTCTGTGTCCTGTGTTCCCCTGACAGATGTTTCCATTAGCTGGCTGTTGCCCACCTGCTGGGCTCGAGGCCTGTCTCTGTGAAACATCCTGTGCCAGGTTTTACTGTCATTACACACACACACACACACACACACACACACTTTCAGCCTCGTACTCTGTACTCTCAATGTTCCCTCCTGAGTAAGTTCTCGTCTTTTCAAAGCTTGGACTTTATATTTTTCTACATATGTGAGCGAAAATGTTTATCAATGTCCTGGAATATTTAAATATGGATTAAAATATGTTGTTTAGGATTCTCTTTGTATATACACCGCTAATGTTTGACTGTTTGATGGGGTGGTGACTAGTGCTAATGAAAAACTAATGAATGAGATGATCTAAAATCGACTATATGAATAAAGTTATCATGTCCAGCTCTGTTTGTGGTGATGAGTTATTTCTGCAGCGTGCTCTCGTTCAGTACGCGTGATGTGTAGTTTTGGGTTTTTCCAAATAAAATGTCAAATCACGTAAAAAAAAATTTTTCAATGACTCATATAACAAATGGGAGCCTAAAGCGTTTCCTGGATCATTTCCCAAAACTCTAATAAAATAATCCACACTCCTAATAAATAAATAACACGGGAAACGACTCACGTACTCACAAAATTCTTTATAAATGACCAAAATTTCATTCTGATTATGTGATGACTTTTTTCACTCTTTCACTTATTAGTCCTTTAAAATAACAGCTTGTCATTTTTACCGTCTTCTTACGCCAGCAAGGCAAATTGCAAACCAAGTATGATATGTGAGTTGCATTTTAAGTCGTCTCGGCCTCAAACGCTCCACAACAGGCCACAGAACATCTGATAGCTTTCGTACACTTTTCTGGCCAGTTGCTTCAGAATCTTGGTGTTTTTTTGGTGTTTTTTAAACATCCTCTTCTGTCAGCAAGGCAAATCATAAGCCCTCTATGAAACCATGTATGACGTGAGTGTCTCAGCCTCAGACGCTCCGCACACAAGCCACAGAGCTTCGGATATCTTTTTTACACTTTTCTGGCCCCAAGCTTCTGATATCTTGAAGATTCTGAATCTCTACTCTTCCATATATAATAAATTCTGTGCACTGATTTTCAATGGGAAAACACATTTTTGAACATAGTGACACTTAGCTTTTTGAATCAAGGTAT
Organism: Pangasianodon hypophthalmus; assembly: GCF_027358585.1. NCBI lineage: Eukaryota > Metazoa > Chordata > Actinopteri > Siluriformes > Pangasiidae > Pangasianodon > Pangasianodon hypophthalmus. The sequence goes on along the minus strand of NC_069711.1, from coordinate 33,270,059 downwards.
AGTCACTGAAAAAAAGTTTTTTGTGTTCAAAATTATATTAAAGAGTTTTATCACAAGATAATATCACAAGTTTACTGTAGTTGGTTAGTCAAATAGCCTCTTCCTGTGAAGTAGGCAGTTCTTGGCAGCATTTATTTGACAAATTGTACCAGACTCCCTAAAGAATGCAAGACTATATTTAAAGGAAAAATGGCAAAGCTGAGCAGCTTTGTTTCAGCTGGAGGTGGAGTTAAATTATGGGCCAGAAAATGTGCACGAACTGGAGCTTTCTGAATCCAAGTAGACGAGTCTCTCTGGTGCGATTGGTAGGAAGTTTTTGATCAATATCATTTGCGTTTTTTCTCTTTTAGAGCCTGGGGCACAGCAGATACCCCAGTTTCTTCTCTGAGCTGCAAAAAAAGCTGCAGAATACAAGAACTTTTCCAAATATGACAAAAAAACAGATTTAACATGGAAATTACTGAGTCCACCTTTAAAACAAAAAAATAAAGAAGCACACTGTGTTAACTACGCTGGTGTTATTATACCCAGACTTCCTCCTGACGTGATCTCCTCCACATGACCTGCTGCACATCTTCACCTTATTGCTGACTGAAGCGTTCTCTGGATGCACGGATTATCCCTGGTCCTATTAATAGTTTAAGCACATGGACAAAAATAATCTTGCGTGACTGACACTGACACTTTGACTTAGGCTTGGAGAAATCTTCATCACCATCTTAACAAAATACGTAATCAGAGCTACAAGGCCATTTCCAAAAGCCACTTGCAAGCTGCATTCATATAACTGCACACCTACTGATGTTATGCATAATATATTGGAATATGGGATATTTATATAATAAATAAATAAATAGTTACAAGTTAAATGAACTAGAATGAATGAGACCATGTCCATGAATTGATTTTATTTTATTGCTACAGGGTATATGGGTGGAAAGTTCAGAAATAAGAAACAAAAAAACCCTCTGGCTTCAATAAATTTGAATAATATGCCTAATATTTTAGTTTGTAAAATTAGTCTGCACTGATAAAAGGGTCTCTGGCTGTAAAATTTTTAGAAACCCTGCCGTATATAGTGTACAGTATATATAGTATAGGATACTTAGGGTTAGGCTTAGGAGAACATTAACATAACACGAATGTCTCACTATGTGAAGCCTCGAAATATACAACAAAGATCATCAGTTCATCAGCGGTAATATGATTTCATCTTGTGTGAAATAGAACTGTCACAACACCTTGAACAAAATATTACATACTTCATGTAAATGTCCTTCTCCTAAATAGAGATCATTTCAAATGCCAGTACTAAACTCAACAGCTTATAAATTACAAAACGACATCTTATTTCAAATGATAAAAAAAAACAATAAAATAATTACTTAAAGTCTTATAATTAATAGTGGGTTAATATAGTCTATATATGTTATTATTATGTAAAATATTTTTAAAAATCATTTAAAAAAATTAATTAAAAGTGAATTTTGTTATTATGCATAAATGCTTATTAAAATTACAATTTTGTTATTATGCATGTTTTCGTATCCAAAGAAAAATTAGAAATGTATTGTTAATCTTGTCTAACAAGTGTACAGTATATTAGGAAACACAAATTTAAACTATACTATACTATATATACAGTATTTGTGTACTATACAAATCATATCAACAGATAATTGCTAGCATTTTAGATATATATATTAATTTGGTACATAAAAAGTACATAGTTTTGCTAGAAAATTCACAACATACTAAGAAGATTTTCAAATTGCACTGGTTTTAGACGTAGGCTTCGGAGATCTTATGACATGACTTAATTTTCACCTCGATGTCTCATTTTGTCTGACAGTATGAGGTGCTCGAGGTGCGAAATTAACAAACAAAATCAGGCTAAATTCACCAAGAAATACAAAATATTTAATATTGTTAAAACTAAAATTCCCCTAAACGTTTGTGTGGGACTCCTGGGATATAGAGCACATGATTTGTTTCTGTACGCTGGCTTTTGTTGCTACTGTTCTGCTTTCTTTCTTCACAAACACTTCAAAGCTATCTGAACAGTAAGCGGCACGTCCTAATGAGACACCTCCTTACATAATGAGACGTTTCTACAAAAGTGAGAGCAAGCGGCCGAAGGAATTTAAGTTATTCAACTCAGAAGCCACGTAAAAAGGCGGAATGAAATCAGGCAGCGATCCGGCGTGACTCCGCAGCCCTGTCTCTAATGAGAGACCTCCCGTCACTAACAAGCCCCCGCTAGCTAATGTTGCTAATGAGCATCTGATATGTATTCATATCATTACTTAAAGAGCCGGAGAAGCCAGGCTTTCACATAAGCTGCTTCCTGATACGGTTTCCTGTTTCCTGTCTCTTTATGTGCATTGAGTGGCTAAACCAGACCCAGATCTTTAGATTAGCCGTAGATTAGCAAGGAATCACCTACATCATGGAAAAATCACTATTTACATGAAATAAATGCTAAAGAGTGAAATAATAATTAATGAAATTAATCACAGTATTGGATGTAGTTCATATTGATATCTTAGTCATTTAAGTACCTGTTTTTTTTTGTTTTTTTTTAATAATAAAAATTTATGTATGTTGCTTCCAAGCATTTTTTTTTCTGGTTGAAAATGAAAATTGGGAGTCTAGCAGACAAATTTTGCCTGAAAACCTGTTAAAAATGAGCCAAAAATGAGCTAACGTTACTGATCCATTCAACCATCCATCCACATTACTTGAATTGCTAGCTAACATCTAGCTAACGTCAGCTAGCATAAAGTTTTCATCAACTGCACTCAATAAATTTTGGTTGGTTAAAATATTGCAAAGTGATTTTAAATCCTGTAGATTTTTTTCATCAGCCTCCTTTACGGTCACATTCTTGCTTTTTTTTTTTGTTTAAATGACCTAGTCATTCATATCAGCCATACATCAGGCACTAAAAACAAGTCGTCCTATAAACAGCATCAACTAATGCGTCCTGTCGATGGAAAGTTCAGGAAAGTTCTACGGCTCCGATAAACGACAGCCATTTTATTGTGCATGTTTGAATAATAAGCCTAATATTTGAATAGTTTGTCTAGTTTAAGTAAAAATGAATTGCTTGATTTCTGTATCCTCGGAGGATAGCGAGGAGACACTTCAAGAAAATTCCCACCAGAAACACTTGATATGAAGTTTTTGTTAATGAAACCAGGAGACGCCTTACATTTTATTTAATTTCGTAGTGTCTTGGCGGAGCTAAAAGTGCTCTTCCAACAGTCAAACAAGCGTTACAGACATCTAAAATCCTCTGATGGTGTACCGTATTCATGCTAGATGTGGACCGGACCTGTGTGTTCTTATCTGGGTCATAAAGCTGAAATCCAGCATTGATCCAGCGACATCCCTGACAATTTTGAAGGCATGTCCAAACTTTAACCCAAGTACGTTCAGCCAAATGGACCAGTTAACAGCCACAAGTGCAGGTTTTCTAGGAAAGGTCTCCTAAGATAAGGTCTGATGAGGTCACTGAGGGTCATCACTGAGGGTCATCACCTCATCACCACCACATCGTTTAAAGTTTGAATCTAATTTTAAAAGAGATGGAAATAAAAAACATTTTAGCGATTAATTATTTTACTTGTGTCCCACTTGTTAGCCATTATTAGACAAAATGTATTCGTTTGCTGGAACAGTCTCGAGAGTTCCCTGACAGTTTAAATCTCTGAACAGCACATTCTGTGCTGACCCACTGTAATAAACTGTGGCGTGTAACTGTTCTCCAAGTTACGTACATCCACACACGGATTAGCATTCTTTCTAGCATTAAGCAGACTAGCTTAGCTGTACATGATCTGATGAATCAGACCGACTCTCATCCACCCATCTGTTCAGCCGCACACACTGTTTATCCGACGGCTAATCTGGGATCTCAGGTTTGGGACACAGGGAAAGAAGGAAGGACAGGAATAGCATCGACTAGCCGACCTGCTAACTCCGCTAGCTTACTGATGAGGAAGGGTCATGGTAGTGAGTAGCTGAACTGCAGGGATTGTGGACGTGCCTGCGAGGGTCCAAGCGGCCACTGGACCATGTGCACGACCATCATGGTGCTCACCACAGTGGCCGTTATTCTGCGTCGACGCTTTTCCAACAGAGTCAAACCGTGAGTGGGCTACATTTCCATCCTTCTTTAGTTCTTACTTTTCTCTTTCTTTCACATGGGTTTAACAATGCCCATATATATATATATATATATATACATATAGCAAAAAAAAGATCAATTTAGTTGCAACTGACACTTTTCATCTTTCAGCTTTCCAATTTTTCATCTTATAAGAGACATTTTTTAGTTTGATGCTAGTTTTATTTTAAAAACTGACTACCATGCTATTTGGGGTGGAATTTTCTTTCTCAGTTTTCAAAACCATTAGCTTCACGGTTCCCAAATATGGCAAAAAAAGGCAAAAATAAATAAAGGTTATAAAGAATTGGCAGATTTGGGAGACTTAAAAATGAACCACGTAAAAAAAAAATCATGTGGAAAAATAAAAACACCGGGATCGTTAAGAAAATTAACATCAAAATAAATGAATTGTGAAAATATACATGTTGAACAATTAGATGTGAAAATAAATGAAGCGTGAAAAACAATCATGTGGAAAAATGAAAAAGTCTACGTGTGTGAAACATAATCCCAGATGATTATCATGTGTGATGTTTCTGTAAGAGAATATTATATTATATATATATTATATAATCTATGCTAATCTATGCTTTTTATGTAGAAAGGTGCTTTATCTCTGTCTACCGTCTGTGTTAAACGCCAGAGGTAAAGAGGCTCGTCATTGCCGGTCTCAGCGCCGAGACTCTGCTCAATGTTAAGGCGGTTCACGGCAGGCAGAGACTGAAGGATACGGTGAATATTCATGCTCACAGCGAGAGAGCTCGAGTTATCAACACAAATCAAGGTTACGCTTCAGATGCCTGCGTCTCTACATCCGTTAAAAAAAATTCTCCTCCTGCGAAGAGGGAGTAGAAAACACGCCGCTGGCATTTGCGATGGTATTTTGAGAATCTGCAAACAGTCGGCTGATGGATTAGCATCAAGGCTCGGGAAGCGATGCCAACGTGATAACATGCCAGTAAAGCACCTGTCTGTACCTGGAGCAGGCTCATGTGTGTTTTTCAGTTTTGCTCAAACACGTGAGCTGGTGGCAGGTCACGAGTCGGCATGAACTCATAAGGTCCAGGTTTGATCCTGGAATGCTGTTTAATTAAATGCTTATTAAAATTTCCTGTAGCTAAAAATGAAAAGAATCCACACAAAACCAGAACTCAGAATCATAATTTCATTCCTAGATGCAGTGTAATATTCGTAAAGTAACTTCATACAATACATTTTGAAAGTGTTAACCATATTAAAACCTTTCCTCACGTCCTAAAATGGACTCATATTATCACGTACTGTTTGCGGATCCATGTGCTGGTTGGTTATTAAGTGACAATCCAATACACAATCAAAAATCAAGGTCGTGAAAGGGCAAAACACAATCGAGCATGAAACACAAAAAATACAAAGAGTAATAAAAAAATAAAGCAAGGTCAAAACATCACTAGATACAAGACTTAGAACTTATGCAATGCTCAACTGTTGGCAAGACTTCGTAATGAATATTGAGTTTATTGAGCTCTCTTTATATACTGTGTAAAGAGGAAGTGATGCAAAGTAGTTTGGTACACAGGGGAGAAAGATCTCTGCTGGCATGGAAGTGTAATGTCCCAGGCTAATGTGATGTCATTTTGGTAAGCTAACAATTTAGTTAGCTTTTACAGGCGCAATGGAAGGCAACGTTTTCTTCAGATGTGTTGGTAAATAACTAATTTAGTACTATTGCCGTTTATTCAGTATTTAGCTAATTAACAGCTTGCTAATCGCGGTTAGCAATTTGCAGTTTTATTTAATGGAAACTTGAAAACAACAGCTATCACGACATCTTGAACAGGTTCTAGTGATTAGGATGTTTTTTTAAAGCTCCATTCTGTAATGTTCAAAAGGGCTTACAGATGTGTAATAATCACATAATTTCAAAGATACTTTAGAAAAATGGTCATTTGCAATATTGCCATGCTGGTGTATTGACGTAGTGCTCTATTTCCATTTTTCTGGTCCAGAAATTAGCCATATGTCACCAGAAGACTAATAATCATATAATTTAGAAAATCTATAATTCACAATATTGCCACAAAACAGATCATGCTAGTTTTGTAATGGTGTTTTTTTGTTGCTAGTTTGTTCCTTGCTAGTTTTATTGACATAATGTTCTGTTTACTTTTTTCTGGCCCAGAAATTAGCAAGACATTTCCAGATGCATAATAATCACATAATTTTAAAACTACTTGAAAAATTGTGATTCCCAATATTGCCAGGCAACAGATCCCAGATTTGTCATGTTAATTAACCACATTCCATTTTTCCGTTAAAAGCAAACTCTCTCATAAGAGAGTTTTTAACCAAGATCATGAATTTGGTTGGGAGGAAGGAAATGATTTAATTAAAATGTTTTCATTGCAAAGAAGTCTTGCATTTCACCTCACAGGCAACGGAAAGCTGTAGCACAAACATTAAAAATCGCCCGTTTAAAATGCCTGAAATTCCAGTAAGAATACAAACCAGTCATGAATTCCAGGATTTAGCAGTTAGAAATGGGTCCTAAAGTGACTAATAATAACGTAGAAGACGGTAACAACAAGGGGGTGTGGTCAGGGCGGAGCTAGAGCTGGAATAAAGCAAACACTGCTTTTCCAGCCCTTTGAGGTCTCAGTCTTTTAAAGTAATGTGATTATTTCAAACTAAAGTTTTCTGTCCAGTACCAAATTTACTCCGTCGTTTCCTGCAGTTTGTTATTTTTGACAATAAACTCAATGTAAATGTAAGAATCTGAGCTTCTCGCTATTCATTTAACCGAATAAGAGTGCGGTAAAGATGGCACACAGGCCCGCAGTACATCCTCCTCTTATCTCATTATGGTGTCAATATGCAGCTCTGGTCACTTCTGTACGTCAACACTTTCCCTGGAGCATTATTATTCTGCTGAAAAGAACGAAAAACTTCATTACAGCGAAGTACGGAGATGATGATAATGCTATTAAAGCCCCATTAGTTAGCAAAAAAAAGAAAAAATGCACTGATGATATGTTGCAATCGAAGTTTATTTTCAAGCAGTCTTATGAAGACGTATCCAGAGGGTCATTTCAGGGACGTAAAATGAAGAGAGAGGAAAACAGTGTGGCCCTGAGGTCCTGTTTTGGACGGTAAACGAGTGCTGAGGGCTAACTCATGTCAGTGCGGAACAAAAACGCATGGTGTAAGCGTTCATAATTCATGTTTATAGCAAGCTTTTGGGAAGCTTTCCAATTCTCAATTTTAAAAAAAAATGGTTATGGTGCTTTCCTGGGAGGTTGTTTCAGTTTGCAAGATTAATTCCACATGCCATCGTTGTGAAATATTTTTGTTGATATTAGCATGGATTAGCAATATTTTCACTCCACATTCAGGGAAGTTCTGTCCAGACCTAAAGCCAGGAGAGAGAAGAGCAGAAGAATCTGCAGGACATGTTCTCGATGAGACAGAAACACACACTCTCACACACACACACACACACACTTGACGTTCTGTGTTCTGTTCTGGTGCGAGTTTAACAAGACAGTCGTCTTCTCCAAGACACATTTCTGCGAATGACACCACAGCCTGTGCAGAGCCACAGAAACCTCCTCCGACCACACTGCTTATTAAATCCTCTCAAATTTAATCCTCTATTTCCACGATTTAATAACTGATCTCTACTTAATCAATTAGCGGAGACAAGTTTGTATTTCAGAAGGTTTTTATACCCAATTTTCGGTAAAATCGTTATCGTTTCTATAGTAACAGCTCATTCACAGGGTCTTGTACAGAAGACACTTCATATAAACAGAATAAAAACATGTGTAATCATTGATATGGTGAAGTTTTCTGTAAGGAGATGTTTATTTAACATTTTTGGAAGGAGTCTTCAGTGTCAGCACTTTGTAACTATCAGTGCTTAAGAACTGTAACTTTCAGTTTTCAGTATGAAATATGAAAAGTGTGTTGTGGAGACTGAACATTTGACATTTTTTGTGTCCCAAAAGTCTCCATATATATGGGGAAAATAACACCCTTTAACAAAATGTTTCCAATTTCCAAAATATTTCATACTTAGTTTACATTATATATTTTTTTCAGAGAGTCTTTAAGAATGCCTTTGACAAAAGAAGAACGTATTGAAATCATTCTCATGGCTGGATCAGGAAGCTGTCGCAAGGTTGCAGTGGTCTTTAACAGGAAACATGGCGAGCACATCACATGTGACACTGTAACCAAACTTATTACCAAATTCAAAAAGACTGGAAGCGTTGCAGACCAACCGAGAAGTGGATGTTCACGAACGTTCACTGACGAAGACACAACCGACGTGGTGCTGGCGAACATGGTCCCCTGTGTATGGAGAATTTGGCGACACCCTGTAGTACGTCTCATATGTTGTACATCTTCAAAACCTGATTATTCATTCAAATAAGGTGTGAACATCTTCCTTTTAAGGACAATAAGGACTATTTTTAGCAATATATATAGTTAATTTTTGGGGGACCTTTAAAGCTATTAATAGTGGAGAAAAGAAAAATGCAAAAAAAAATTAAAAAGGAAGAAAAACAAAAGGATGAGAAAATATAAAAGGAAGGAAATAAATATTACACACATGCACATGAACTCATCCACAAATCAAATACCATTTTGCAGCAAAACAGAAATAAATACATTCAATAAAAAGTAATACACAAACAAAAATAGAATAAAAAGAAAGCATGAAAATCATTCTACTTATCCAGGATTGTTTTTAAAAATCTGTTTGCTTTTTAAAGTGTGTTTTGTCAACCCAAAACAAGAGCTCCTCATAAAGAAGAAAAACGAGTGAACAGAGATCCCGAGCTCAATAAGCTCAATAATTAGATCAGCGCGTGTGTCTAAAGACTGGAAATATGAAAAATTGGAAATATATGAGGATTTCTTCATTTTCTCCAGCCTGTGTGTGCGTGTGTGTGTGTGTGTGTGTGTGTGTGTGTGTGTGTGTTATATAAACCAGGCTGATGAAAGCATCACGATGCTGGAATAATCCTCCCTCGGGCTGATAGAAGCCCCTCACAGACTCGAAACGAACGCTCACTCGGCTGTCAGTGTTGTTTCTCCTCTTCCTGACTAATTCATCCTGACATGCATCATATCATCGTGTCTCCGCTCTCCATCCCTTGTTCACTTCCCTGTCCCCTTCTGCCCCTCACCCAACCTCCCACCCCTCCTCCCCATCCCCAGGCTTCAGGAGGAGCTCTTTGAGAAGGACGTGGCGTACATGCGGAGCGACAGCACAAATGCGCACAAGTGATCGCCGCTTCTTCACGTACGGGGCTGCGTATCAGGTTAACACACTTCCTGTTTTACAGTTTATCAAACATCACACCAATACAACATCCCGTTCACTATATAGTGCACTACTCGAAGAGTTTTGCCATCTGAAAGCATAGTGTTGAACCCCCAGAATTACAATCCCACAATGCACTGCAGTAGGTTAGTATCCAAACTATATTAAGCTCTCAAGGTTATATAGCTAGGTTATATGTTTAGTGACCATTGTGATACGATCTCCGTGTATCACTGACTTATTTTACAACTTATTGTGTCAAGTGAGTGAATGAGTGATACTAGCTAGCAAACTACCAAATAAGCTAGCTGTTTAGCTATTTATCTTGAGCATTTTCATTGTGTAATGCTAGCATGCTGTTTAATAACTTTTTAATGGAGCTGTTGCTAGCTAGCTATTTATACCTAATAAACTCCAGTGACGGCCTCTCGTTGTAAAGCTAGATAGCTTATTCAGCAGTGAGCTAACTAGCTAGCAAGCAAAACCTAGCTACTCTTTGTTTTAACATTTAAATATTCATCTAGTTTATTTTAATTTGCCATAGGAGTAAGATGACCAAATATTATTAGAACTATTATTATAATATTATTATAATATTAAGCGGTAAATCCTGATGAGGAAATCTGAAATAGTTATATAGTTAATGTTATGCTCGTACAGATTATGGCATCGCAGCAGGACATCTCGTGATATTGTGACGTGCAACATAACGTGAGAGGCAGCATGTGTATTATCAGGCTGAAAATAATAATCGTAGCTGTAGTGCATGATTTACGTCAAAAAACTGGTAAACAATTACTTGTTTAAGTTGAAAAAAAACCTGTTTTTCACAGAAACATTAAAAGCAAGACTCAGAACTTAAGAAAACAACATGTATGATAAGACATCACAAAGAAACACAGGACTAACTGGGTAGAAAAAGGCAAACTAATTAAGGGTTAATACAAAACAGGTGAACACAACGTGATAACAAACCAATGACAGGACAGGGGTGGAGACAGAACCAAAACAAAAACAAAAGCACATATAGGACAAAGAACAAGTGCAAACGAGAGGGGAAATTCATTACAGTTTCTTAAAAACTTTTAAGATACACAATATAGATATATATAGATATACAGTGATATTTAGTTTTAAGAAGGTGACACCAGTCATGTTCTATTAGCTTTATTATGAAAAACTAGAATTTCAGAGATTCTTTGTTCAATATTTAACAGGAAAAGGGGGAAATGAATCATTTGGTCATTAGACTTTGACATCAATTCACTAACTTGATAGAAAATTCAGAGAAATCGGATTCGAAGAATCAGGGGAAACTGTATTTCAACATTGTTTTGATGAATTGCCATTGGCTAAAAGCTTTCTCTTAACACTAGTATTTTTCACACTGCTTCAGTTTATATAAATCAGATATGAAAGTATACACAAGATTAGAAATCTCAACCTCCACAATAACAGAAGATTATTCTCAAACTAGAGGTGATGGAGCTTCCATTAGGTCATCTGATGTCTGTTTGGATGATCCACTATGAGACAATTATCATATATCTCACGACTCAGACAGCCACCTTTTAAAAATATTAATATGTGTGGCTTGAAATCGCTTATTTAAAAGGACAAAGGACTGATTTGTGTTCTGAGAAACATCAGGAATTATTCTTATTACATAAAAACTAGCAAGAACACAGCACACGATGTATGAGAAGCATGCTGATTTTTCTGGATTTGCAAAAGAGTAGATAGACAGGCAGCGAGCTGGAGACAGATCCGTCTCTCCTCTCATCGGTCGAGTTGCCATGGTGATGTGTGAGCTCTGGCATGCGGTGTGTGTGTGTGTGTGTGTGTATCAAGAACAGGTGTATCCACAGCAGAGACTCGTGCTACTAGAACCCAGTGGTTTGCACCACTTAACCCTTCTTCACCCTCATGAACTAGTCAGGTCAAAACAATCTCCATTTTTATCAATAGTGTCCTTTTTTGTTCATAAATGAGAAAATAAAATATAGTTGTCAATATGTTCTTTGTGAAGAGAGGTTAAATCTATGACTGGACCACCATAGCATGATGGGATGCATTGAGGGATTATTGTAACCCAGATAAGGAGGGCATAATGAATCCAATTAAAGCAAGCTATGAATTATCTTCCCCCTCCAGGTTTACGGTCAGCAGCAAGTCGAGGGAACAGAAACACAACAACTGGGATGACAAGACAGCGATGGAAAAGCGCAGCACTATTTGACAAGGCAAAAGCATTTTTTTTTCATCTAGTTCTTCTAGTCTCTCAGCAAGTCATGCAGTGTTTAAGTATGTCATCTAATTCCACTTTTTCATAGCTTCTGACAAATGACAGGGTGTTGGTGGAAAGCAGGGTGTTGGTGGAAAGCAGGGTGTTGGGAGAAACAGGGTTTTGGCAGTAGCAGGGTTTTGGCAGAAGCAGAGTGTTGGGAGAAGCAGGGTTTTGGAGGAGGCAGGATGATGGGAGAAGCAAGGTGTTGGGAGAAGCAAGGTGTTGGCAGAAGCAGGGTTTTGGCAGAAGCAGAGTGTTGAGAGAAGCAGTGTTTTGGAGGAGGCAGGGTGATGGGAGAAGTAGAGCGTTGGACACAGTAAGGTGTTGGTGGAAAGTAGGGTGTTAGTGAAACACATGATGTTTGTGGCAGCAAGGTTCCCAGAGAAAGCAATGTTTCTGAGGCAGAAGGATGTTGGTACAAAGCAGGGTCTTGGAGGTAGCAGGGAGTCAGGGGCAGCAGGGTGTTGCTGGAACGCAGGAAGGCAGGAAGATCTTGGGGGAAGCAGGGAGTTGGTGGAAAGCAGTGTGTCGAAGGCAGCAGGGAATTGGGAAAAAGCATGGTGTTAAATGCAGCAGTGTGTTGGAGGCAGTACGGTGTTGAAGGAAAGCAGGTTGTTGAAGGCAGCAGAACGTTGAAGGAAAGCAGATTGTTGCTGGAAAGCAGGATGTCAGAGGAAAGCAAGGTGTTAGAATCACCAGGGTGTTGGAGGTAGCAGAGTGTTGTTGGAAAGCAAGGTGTTGGGAAATGCAGGGTGTCGGTGGAAAGCAGAGTGTCAGTTGCAGCAGTTTGTTGGTGGTAGCAGGCTGTTGGTGGAAATCAGGGTGTTTCAGCAGGATGTTGAAGGAAGGGAAGGCGCTGGTGGCAGCAGAGTGTTGGATGAAGGCAGGGTGTTGGAGGCAGTGAAAAAGTAAAAAAAAAAACATTTGACACTAAACATGTCATGATTGATTACATTTAGGGCAAATGGAAAAAGGTGTAAATGTGTCTGTGTGTCTTTTGATGATTCCTTGATGTTCACACTTCAATATATTTAACATGGAAACTTATTTCTTATCTTTTCATTCCATGCTACAATAAAATCTCAAAAGCAGCTTCAGCAGCTACTTAAATGTTAGCATGACACATCAGAGCCTGAGCCAAATGAAGTTTAGGTGCCTGCATTTGATTGCAACATCATTGATTAAAGGTCTAGTAGTTGCAAAATGTCCCTATGTGCACTATCTAGTGTTCCTAATTTAACACTGCCACTTTCAAACTAATGAAATGCTTTTTAATTAAACCTGAGAGTTTACCCAGGTGTGTTAGAGCTCAGCGCATGGGTGCTTAAAGATCAAGATTGGGCAACACTTGAGAAATTTTAATTTAACCAAGTGCTTCTTTTAAGCCTTTCAGAAATGCTGCCAAGCTTTTGGGGTTTTAATGAGTTCTGTGTTTAAGGTAGCGTAAAAGCCAATATTAAAATGTGACTTTTACAAAATTCATGTCCAGAATTATAGAGAGATTTATGTATTTAGTTAGTTAGTTAGTTATTCATTCATTCATTCATTCGTTCTTTGTTTTTGTTAAGGTTTTTCTTATGTATCCAAATTCATAATTTGCGTTTTATCTCTTCATATTGCTTATGCCACAAACAGCACGTGCACATCCATGTCCTCTCATGTCTACAGTTTATCACATATACACTAGTAACCTTATTTCACTCCTTGTGTTAGACCTGGGTCAGTTTTCTGTATTGAATTACTACACAAAAGGGACTGTGATCACCTCAGCTTCATGTGGTTTCAAGCCTTTAGTCATTACAGTGGCTCATCAATTCCAAACCAACAGTTTTTCAGACTTTAAACCAGGACCTAGCACAGGTTTTGAGATTTTGTGGTGGGAAAATGGCTTCACGAGACTCTTGGACTGTGGCAAAAGTTAGTCTACCACCACACTGGAGGGACGTGAGAGAGTGGAGTATAGAAAAAAGACAGAGCTACGCAGTAAGACATGCCTGTTATCCTGCTTTTCTTCAGTTAATAGTTTCAACGTGTTAATATAACGCTTTATACTTGTATATAAATGTGTGTAGTGATATGAGCCCCAACCTGTAGATAAGTGTCTGCTGAGGAAAGTCTCATGTTTTCTTATCTTGTTTGTGGACGAATTGAATTCTTTTTCCATGTACTGTATTTATAAAGATCTTGAGTGAGATAGATTTTTATTACTTATTAGCTCATAAGTCCAGTCCAGATATTTAAAGCCGTGTATAATTTTGCAATGGTGATTAAAATAATATAATAATAATCAGTGCTTCAGCCATGAATGCAGTTGAATTTTTTCGGATGTGGCTCCTCGGTTTGGTGGTCATAAATATTTTAAGTTGAGGGTTGAACTGAGTTGCAGGGAGGTGAGTGTGCATAAGTTAGATTAGAGAAAACAGCATGTGTAATGACTCTCACAGGGGGGCTGAAGATCCGTTTCCCTCTAAATGATTTATGTGCTTGTGTGTCTGTTTCAGTTACCCGAGTTACCTTTGTCTCCTTTCTCGCTCGCTTTCTCTGTTTTTTTTCCCTCTTTTTAAAATTCTTTCTTTCTCTTTCTATTGCTGCAGATGTGGGTGTTAGACGTAGAGAGCCTCCTCAACTCCATGGCGAGACAGCTGGTGAGTCAAATCGCTAACAGTCCATCAAATATGAGATGTCGAACTAATGAGAGCTGATGTAGGCGTCTGGTTCTGGTTCACGTTTATTCCTCATTGGACTGATTGGATTATCACTTTTTTTTTTTTTTTATAATTTGCTCATTAGATATGATTAGCTTATATGATTTGCTCATTAGGTATGTATAATTTTCTATTACTGGCCAACACAGCAAATCACATACAGGGGAAAATCTCTAATCACTGTAAAAATCATTAGCATTAAATGGCAAGGATTTAAAAATAATTAGACTTTTGCTTGAGCAGTGGTCTAATAACTTTCAACATCAGCATTTCCCTTTCGATAAACCTTCTTATGGACTGTTCCAATCCTTTAAGTGATGTTTTTAAGATGAATTTTTAAGTTTTTAATCATGTTACTCTGTTTGTTAAGTAGCAAGCTAGCTAGTTAACAAGCTATGACTCTGTTCAAAGAAATATACTGTGTGATGTAATTTCATTCATTTTTCAGTTAGCTTACAAGCTGAAATGTCTGTATATAGCTCAAAGACAATATGAACTCCATTTTTTAAAATACAAACTAGCTCAGGCTATTTCTTTTGAACAATACAGCTGTAACTAGCTAGTGAGTTAACAAGCCAATATGAGTATATAATAATAATAATAATAAAAAAAGAAATAGACTGTGCAGTATTTCATCATTACTCTATTCTGATATCTACAGTAATTAGTAATAAGTAACCGGTCAGCTAACTAGCTAGATAGTACGCTGATAAAATGCACCCTGGAGGGCACAGATTACCCACAATGCACTAGTTAGCAAACTGATATTACTCTGTTTATGGTGTAAATAAAACAGCTTGTACAGATTACCACAGAAATCAGTTCAGATGAACAAATCTGTGATGTTTCCTAGGCATGTCTCTGAGGGGGAGTTGACAGGGATGTGTTAAACACAGTTTATAATGCAGGATTGGTTCTGTTTAATCGACTGTAATTGACTCTTCTGCAGCATGATTCACTGGAGAAATACCCCAGACAGGAGCAAGATGACACATTCACATCCTCACAGACCAAACGCAGGCCTTCTCACCTCTCAGCTTCGACACAGTGATCTGCCAAATTCTACAAGGCCAGACGTTTGCTGTAAACTCCGGCTGATCCACCGCAATACCACCAACTTTTACTCCTGATAAAATGGCTAAGAATGTTTTGTTAAAGTGAAGTGTTTAGTCTGTGATTGGTGTAGAGAGATAAATATGGCCACAGTGCAGCATTATATCTTGCATTGTTTTTCCGCTTTGTCTTGAAAATAAAGACTGATGGGTGGAACTGATGGTGGGTTCATATATTTTCGGAAGTCATTAGAAGTTAAAGATGACTGCTATATAATCTCTAAGTACTGGTTATGTCACGGCTAATGAAAGAAAACAACTGAGAGCAAAGTAACCATTTAGTGAAAGCAAGCTAGCAAGTGAAAGAAAACTAGCGAGTTAAAACTAGCAAGTGAAATTCAACTAGCAAATAAAATCTAAATAAAAGTAAAGGCTCACTAGCAAGTGAAAGTTAACAAGTAAATGAGTGCAACCTAGTCAGCAGAAAGCAAACTAACAAGTGAAAGAAACCTAGTGAGTAAAAACTAGCAAGTGAAAGCAAACTAGCACATGAAAGCTAACTAGTGAGTGAATGCTATCTAGCAAATAAAAGCCAATTAGCAAATGAACATTAGGGGTAAGTGATAGCAAACTAGTCAACAGAAAAACTAGCATGTGAAAGCAAACTGGCAGATGTAACTAATCTAACTAGTGAGTGACAAAAACTAGCGAAGGAGGGCAAATTAGCAAGTGACAACAAACTAGCAAATGAAAGCAAAGGAAAACTAACTAGCGAATGAAAGCCCAACAGATTATAAGCATACTAGCAAGTAAAAGTAAACTAGCAAATTTAACTAGCGAGTGAAAGCAAACTAGTGGGTGAATACAAACTAGCAAATGTTAGTAAACTAGCAAATGAATTCTATTTAGCTAATGTAAACTTTGAAGTGTAGTACATATAATTTATTACTTCAGAGAACTATAAAAATTAGCCATTATCTATTCTATTCTTACTGCTAATTCCAGGTTATCTATCCTCAAAAAACAAACACACACACATTTAAGGAAAAGATTAGTTTCCTTCATTACATTGTCTGTATTTGGACTATTTGAAATACTAGGCTGGAATTTTGGCTGATATCATGGTGTTTTAATGATTTCTAGCTGTTTAGAGATCTTTTTTTAAATCCACTTTATAAACAAAAGGAAAGTGAGACAGAAAGAGAGAGAGAGTTTGAGTTTTTGTGGACTTCCTCAGCAACTTCCCTGCTCTGGCTGTTTTCACTGCGCCGCCAATGAGGCGACGCCTGATTAAATCGAGAAATGATCCGACGTCTGCGTCCCTCTGTCCCCTGTTGTTGTTTACCATATTGCCATGTCAAGTGATTGAATTAGCTTGTTTATTCCATCTGGGACATGGACAGAGGAAAGAAAAGGTAGCTACATCACCAGTGATGAGAATCAATTAGCATGAAACATGCTCAGGTTAGACATAGGAACAATCCATGATGTATTAGACGCTGGCCTCCAGAGCACATCGTACTCTCAGATAGTGCTGTTAGGAGTAATATAACGAAAGCGCCCTTTACCTGATAGGCAGGAAACGCGGGATGTGCGCTCCTTCAATCAGGCAGATAAAGAGCTGAAATGTCTGGAGTGGTGGAGAGAGCTCAGATGCAGCGCTTCTCGGATGTCGCAATGAAAGCCTTGTTTTGGTGAGTAAAACAGAGGCCTGGTCATTAGCGACGCTGCCTTCCTCATCTACCCCGAGGCCCTGCAGAGCGCTCGGCTAATTTAATGACACAGAAAAGCAGGGCGGTAATGACACAGAGAAAGAACGAGACAGAAAGCATGTCATGCTAACAAATGTAGATGGATTGAGCCTACATGCATAAACTAAACATCCTCTTCATTAACATGGCTCTTGCAGGTTTATATGAATGCGCTCTTTATTGTTTCTATAGTAACAGCTTACACAGGGACCAGTGTTGCAGACACTCAGAATAAAGGGATTAAAATAACATGTGAGGAGACTTTTATTTAACATTTATGGAAGGAGTCTCCAGTGTCAGTGCTTTGTAAGAGTCAGAGGTAAAGCTGTAACTGCAAGTTTTCCTTCACGGGATAGAAGAGTTTGCGTTTTGAAGTTTCTCAGTAACATGACAAGCTGCGTTGGGTTTTCTCCCCCATCATATTGACTTCAAGAGAAAGGAAAAAGAGGTGAGAAAAGGAACTCATTTGTTTCACTGATGTTCCCCAAGACAAAAGTACATCTTTAGTTTAAAAAAAAAAAAAAAAAGGATTGTGCAACATGTTCTAAGAAAGTGTGACATTACCAGAAATAACGTTCCTACAATGTTCTGACAACTTTTGCTGTAATAATTACAGCATTATTGAAATGTTCCAGCAATGTTGAAAAAACGATAATGAACGTTACATTAAAAACACGTCAGAACACCAAGCAAACCAATCCGAAAATTCTCAGATCTGTAATGTTCAAAAAGTGTAGTAAAATTCAGTATGCATTAGAGTATCAGTGTTGTGCATTAGCTGGTAAAAGGGAATGAATTCAGACATGCCAACTGGCTCTCCACTTTCCTTATAAGGTCAGTGTTTCCTGTTCTCTGTTGCCATGGTGATTAATTAGTCTCACCTGTTGCTTGTTACCCCTCATTAGCTCTCTGTTTCCCAGTGAGTTGGCGAAGTATCGCATTCTTAAAAGTCTTGCGTTCTTCTTCTTCTTCTTATTATTATTATTATTATTATTATTATTATTACTGGAACACATGGCACTGCTGTCTATCATACACTATTCTCCATATTTCCTACTGTCTCTGTCTCTCTGTCCTCGTCTCTCGTTCTTTCTCCACCCCACACCCTGTGATTAGGTTGTGAATAATTCAGCTGTGGCTTTTCATCTGTGAAGACGTGAGCAGGTAATTAAGTGTCCGGTTATGTGTTGAAACCTGAAGTCTGATCTCAGGACCTGACAGAAACCATCCCTAGCTAATCAGACATTCAGCACAATGAGACAATGAGAGGAGAGAAGACGAGAGGAGAGATGATGAGAGATGACGAGAAGATGAGAGGAGAGACAAGGAGAGGAGAGAAGACAAGAGGAGAGACGACGAGAGAAGATGAGAGGAGAGACAATGAAAGGAGAGAAGACTAGAGGAGAGACGAGGAGAGATGACAAGAGGAGGGAAGACAAGAGGAGAGATGGTGAGAGAAGACAAGAGGAGAGACGAGGAGAGTAAAGACACCGAGAGGAGAGAAGATGAGAGGAGAGACAGTGAGAGAAGGTGAGAACAGAGAAGACAAGAGGAGAGAGTGAGAGGAGAGAAGATGTGAGGAGAGATGAGGAGAGATGAGGAGAGGAGAGGAGAGACAATGAGATAAGATGAGAAGAGAGAAGACAAGAGGAGAGTAGACGAGAGGAGAGACGATGAGAGAAGAAGAGAGGAGAGATAATGTGTAGTGAGATGATGAGAGGAGAGACGACAAAAGGAGAAAAGATGAGAAGAGAGAAGATGTGAGAAGAGGACAGGAGAGATAATGAGAGCAGAGGAGATGAGTAGCAAGAAGAGGAACCTGAGAACCCAAAGGTGGACGCTAATCAGCTCCTTTCTTTCTTTCTTTCTTTCATCTATTCTTTGTAAAATGTTCTTTCCTTCTTTCTCGAGCTGAAAGGCCTTCGTGTAAGTATGAAAGGGTTAAAATAATCTCTATTACATTTTAAAATCATCACAAGAGAAACAGATCAGTTACTGATCAGAATCCATTAGATTTCTGTTAAGAGGAAAAGCTGAATGTTGGGATTTCATTGAGATGATGTCGCATTTTTCCTGAACGACTCCAACATGCTGACATGCAGCTGGATTTATTATACAGATGTGAACCCTGATGTTTGTGCTGCGTTCTGATTGCAAGGTTCCTGATGACTCACTTAACGAGGCGCCTAATGAAACAGAATGAACAGATTTCTTTAGATTTCTCTGGGAACCTCTGTGAGATGATAAAGCTGTAATAATGAATTTTCATTGCTTTTTCAGGACAAAGTGTTCTGGCTTCATGCCTCAACCCACAGAAGCATCGGGTTCAAACCCAGACACTGCTTCAGATTTGTTTCAAATCAGCGGCTGCCATCTAGTGGAGGAGTAATGCAACTACACGCGGAGTAAATCTCTACATCTGATGTATCTGATCAATCTGTAAATATTCCCCTCAAACCCACATCCTCAGTGATCTCTCTCTCTCTCACACACACACACACACATACACACACACACGTGTTTAGGACACAGTGGAAGTTCCTGTCATCTATAAACATGGGCTGAACTTCATGGAGCTGAATGATCTGAGTGTAGGAAGCTTTAAACTCATACTTATTTAAAAGTACTTTCATTACTTGTTATCTACATTAGCCTCCTAGCTCGCTTTCTCTAGATGAATGATGACTCGCTCGCAAACGAATCGGCTCATTGAGTCGGTTCTTTAGATTCACATTGAGAGCCGAATTTCTTTCTTTCTTTCATCAATATTTCTTTTTCTTTCTTTCTTTCTTTAGTCTATTCTTTGTTAATCTTTCTTTCATCAATATTTCTTTTTCTTTCTTTCTTACTGTGTTTTTTAACACACACACACACATATATACATATGTGTGTGTATATATATATGTATATAATATATTCTTTTTTTTTTTTTTTTAAAGATAACATGACCACTTTAGATCCATGAAGAGAGTAGAAAGATGAGAGAACAGATTTGCTTAAGGGCATTCATGTTGAATTTATTTCATTAATTCATTAATTGTTTTGTTTAATTTTTGCTCATTTCCTCATTTATATTTCTCTCCAGTCTCGGGCTACATTGATCTGCTTTGTTGGAGAAGTTTATTGGAAGGAGAATATATAGAAGAACAGTTTCAGCCTTTATGGACCAATTTATTTTGAATTATTCAAGAATCCAAGAATCAGGCTCTGCTACTTCTCTCTCTCATACACACACACACACACACACACACAGAGCGAGAGAGTGAGAGAGAGAGAGAGAGATCAGCTTGGATAAGGAGCAGCAGCTCCCACTGCTGTATATCGTAATCAGACGTGAGCGAGGCTCGTGCTCAGACTCCTGACCACTAAGTGAACTCGAGCGACGCTGCCCAGTGTGTAATGTGCAACAGTGAATGTGGAGATGAGAGAAAAACACACACACACACTCCAGTGCAGGCACTGAGACACAATCACTGACTCACAGTGCTGATTTAAAGAGTTGCACGTTGTTTGTTTGTTTGTTTGTTCATTGTCATGATCCTCAAAATCACATTTCTTACTTTTATTTCTGCTCTGTTGAGGAATCTACATCCACAGGGATAATAGCAACCTTTATTACAGAATAGAAGAAAACAGGAGCATTAGGAAATAAAGCACTCTATGTCATGCTGTTATAGGAAAATAATCAACATTTGTGTGGTGTGATGAAGTGAAGTCACTGTTACCGCTGTACACTTGATTATTTTCCTATAACAGCATGTCCTGAAGTGTTTCATTCCTCTTACACCACAGCAATTTGCCAATGATTTTTTTTTTTAATTTATGAAAGAATGACATATCGTACTTTTTAACCGTTTATAGTTACATTTAATGTAGTAGAACATCTGTGAAACAAGTTCTCACAAGTCGCTCCATCACCAGCCTCTCCTTTTTCTCTCTCTCTTGAAGTTAATAAGACAAAAAATAATAAAGTGCAGCTTGTCACCTTACAGAGAAACCAAAAAATCCAAAGTTACAGCTTTACCTCTGACTGTTACAAAGCGTTGACACTGGAGACTCCTTCCATAAATGTTAAACAAACATCTCCTTACAGAAAACTTCACCACATCAACAACTGTTATTAATCCGTTTTGATTTTTGAGGAGCATCCCGCTGACCAAATCCCTGTGAATGAGCTGTTACTATGGAAACGATAATGCATTAATATAAACCTGTGCTTTGTCTTTTATATGTAGTTGTCATGACTGAGCTTTAACACAACATCCTGGGTCACTTTTTGTTTTTTCAGAGAAAATTATATCACATTCAGAAAGGGAACAAACCCCATGAAACCAAACACACTAAATATCTTCTCTTTTTTTGTCTTCTCTAACTCTGAACATTTCCAGAACACGTCACTGTACCTTTAAATTACAGGACAAACATAACACCCAGATGTGAAATGGAATCTGAAACTGATATTTAATATATCTGATATTTTGAAATAAAGACGTCCAGCACTGTCTCTGATTGTACTTCTGTCTGTAACAGGAAGTCTGTGGATATTTCAGGTCGATGAGAGGAGCGCTGTGGAATCTCAGCCACAGGAAATCACCAAAAATTGGAAACATCTCCATCACCGCCTTTGGTCACATCACAGGCATTCCTAAGAGCCTGGAAGTGGCGTTTCATCTGTAAAGAGCTGAAGGAGGAGTTTATATATACAGTCAGGTCCATAAGTATTTGGACAGTGACCATTTTTTTTATTTTGCCGCCACAATGGATTTGAAATGAAGCAATCAGGTTGTGATTGAAGTGTAGACTTTCAGATTTAATTCAAGGGGTTTAACAAAAGTTTTGCATTAACTGTTTAGGAATTACAGCCATTTTTTTTTTTTTTTTTTTTGCAGAGGCTCAAATTTTCACAGGTTCAAAAGTAATTGGACAAACGAACATAATCAGAAATATTAGGATTATTTTTAATACTCAGATCCAAATCCTTTGCAGTCAGTGAGTGTCTGAAGTCTGGAATCCATGGACATCACCAAATGCTGAGTTTCCTCCTCTGAGATGCTTTGCCAGGCCTTTATTGCAGCTGTTTGCTTGTTTGTGGGTCTTTCTGTCTTCAGTTTTGTGAAGGCAGTGAAAAAAAAAAGTGAAACGCATGCTCAATTTGGTTGAGGTCATCTGACATTTAATTTCTTTGCCTTAAGAAGCTCTTGAGTTGCTTTGTGGTACGTTTCAGGTCATTATCCATCTGTACTGTGAAGCACCGTCCTATTAGTTTTGCAGCATTTGACTGAACCTAAGCAGAAAGTATAGCTCTGTACACTTCAGAATTCTTCCTGCTACTTCAATCAGCAGTCTCATCATCAGTAAACACCAGTGACCCAGTTCCATTGGCAGCCATACATGCTCATGCCATAACACTGCCTCCACATGTTTGACAGATGATGTGGTATACTTTGGATCATGAGCCCTTCCTTTCCTTCTCCATTCTCTTCTCTTCCCATCATTCTGGTACAAGTTAATCTTGCAAGGGAACTGGTCAGGCTTTTTTTTTTTTTTTAGAGTTTTTCTAGCAAAGTCTAATCTGGCCTTTCTGTTCTTGAGTGTGACCTGTGGTTTGTATCTTGAGGTAAAATGGCTGTATTTACATTCATGAAGGTGTCTCTTGATTGTAGACTTTGACAATGATACGCGAACCTTCTCCAGAATGTTCCTGACTTGGCTAGAAGGAAAGAATTCTGCCATCGTCCCCTTTAGTTGTTTTCTGTGGTCTTCCAGGTCTTTTGGTGTTCCTGAGCTCGCCAGTGCATTCCTTCTTTTTAAGAATGTACCAAATTGTTGATTTGGCCCTCCTAAAGTTTCTGCTATCTCTCTGATAGGTCTGTTTTTTTTTTTTTCAGCCTAATGATGGCCTCCTTCACTTGCATCAACACCTCTTTAGACCACATAGTGAGAGTTCCCATGAACAGCTACCAAATGCAAATTCAAAACTTGGAATCAACTCCAAACCTTTTATCTCATTATTTTGTCATGAAATAAGGAGGAAACAGGCCACAGCTGGCCATGAAACTCCTTATCAGTCAATTGTCCAATTACTTTTGAGCCTGTGAAATTGGAGGGACTCTGTAAAAATGGTTGTAATTCTTAAATGGTTAATGCAATATTTTTGTCAAACCTCTTGAATTAAAGCTGAAAATCTACACTTCAATCACATTTTGATTGCTTTGTGGTGGTGTACAGAGGCAAAATTATAATAATTGTGTCATTGTTCAAATTCTTACTGACCTGACTGTATATATGATTGAGTTTTATATATATATATATATATATATATATATATATATATATACACATACACACACATCAGTCAGGAAACAGGACAGGGACAAAAACACTCAATTATAATCATTAAATCAATTCTTCAATTGTCTGTAAAGTCTCCACTCTTTAGAACACTTAACGAGAAAGAAAGAAAGAAAGAAAGAAAAAAAAGAACACTTTTCAGAACATTTCAGGGTTCTTTGCTTGTCCCATAAAGGTTCTAGTAGAACCCTGCAGCAGTGTTTTACTATCAGAGAGGGTTCCATGTAGAATCTTTGTAGTATATTAAGAACCCGTAATTATCTTACAGACCCTTAAAATACCCATTTTTTCCAAGACTGTAACATCTGCATCAGGTCTTTCCCGTCCCTGTAACCGGAATAAATAAAAATAACCCCAGCGCTCTCTCTGGTCAGGAAGAGGAACCAGGCTGAGGTCTGTGTTGTGTCTCAGACAGCGTCTTCTTCTACCACACGGCTGAGACGAGGATGGAGGATGAACACGCCACATTTAGAAAGCCGACACTTTTGAGTGATGCATTTAAAGACGTGGAAATCATCCATCCTGAACAGGAAGTGGCTACGATCATCTCGACGTAAGAATCTGTTAAAATAAGGCACTGGCTTTGGGGAAAAAAACAACCACTGCATGTACTCTAGTGTTTCTGGAAATTACTACATCAAAGTATTTTACATGTACATCCATCACCGGCCACTTTAATAGGAACACCGGTACCCCTGCTCGTCATGTATTTATCCAATCAGCCAATCATGTGGCAGCATTTTAAAGTTTATACAGAATGGCGTGAAAAACAAAAACATCCAGTGAGCGTTAGTACTGTGGAAACTACATGGTGATGAGAAAGATCAGAACTCAGACTGGTTCAAGCTGACAGGAAGTCTATGGTAACCAAATAACCACCCTTTACAAACTGTGGTGAGCAGAAAAGCATCTCAGAACCTTGAGATGGATGGAGCTACAACATCAGGTTCCTCTCCAGTCAGCCAAGAACAGGAACCTCAGGATCACAGAAAAAGATCAGATGAGGTTTATTTTCAAATTGGACTGAACTGATGATGCAGTGGTAAGATGAGTTTCAAAAAAATTCCATGATGTGCTGCAGGTTTCCACACAAATGTTACACAAATGTCAACCAAAGTCACAAAAAAATGCAAATAGCTGTTTTTTCATTGGCTGCTGTTGTGCTGAAGTTTCTGAAGTAAAGCAGCAAGAAACACACTCGTTATTTATTCCCCAAAATCTTAGCACTTCTTCCCTTCATCTATTTCATGTCCGCTTTAACACTTCAGACTGTTGCTGTGTGTCACGGTATCGTGTGTCTCTGATGGAGGCTGCTGGACCACCAGATGAACGAATGTACATGTGAAAATACTTAAACACGCATACTTAAATACTTGTGGTCATTTTCCAAAAAAAAAAAAAAAAAAAATCTGCACTAGAGTACATGCAGTGGTTGTTTTTTTCCCCAAAGCCAGTGCCTTATTTTAACAAATTCTTACGTCGAGATGATCGTAGCCACTTCCTGTTCAGGATGGATGATTTCCACGTCTTTAAATGCATCACTCTAACGTGTCGGCTTTCTACATGTGGCGTGTTCATCCTCCATCCTCGTCTCCTCGTCTCAGCCGTGTGGTAGAAGAAGACGCTGTCTGAGACACAACACAGACCTCAGCCTGGTTCCTCTTCCTGACCAGAGAGAGCGCTGGAGTTATCCGTGTTGGTGTCAGACTCATAAACTGATGGGTTCATTTGGGATTCGACTCGGAGCTGAAAACAGGGACAGTGAGCCTGAATCTTATATAACACATAAGAATAATCAG
Source organism: Pangasianodon hypophthalmus (assembly GCF_027358585.1). Classification (NCBI taxonomy): domain Eukaryota; kingdom Metazoa; phylum Chordata; class Actinopteri; order Siluriformes; family Pangasiidae; genus Pangasianodon; species Pangasianodon hypophthalmus. The sequence goes on along the minus strand of NC_069711.1, from coordinate 33,244,629 downwards.
AGAAAGGCAGAAGAGTAAAAAAAAGTTTTAAAAAGAAAGAATTGAGCAAGAAAGAAAGAAAGAAAGAAACTAACAAACTAAGAAGAAGAAATAATGACAGAAAAGCAAAAAAGGAAAGTAAAAATCAAAGAAAGAATGAAAGATTGACAGCTAATTGACAAAAGAAAGAAAGAAAGAAAGAAATAGCAAACAAAGGGAGCAACAAAAAAGTGGGCGCCAAGAAAAGTGAAAAATAAGGGAGCAACAATGAACAAGAAATAATGACAGAAAAGCAAACAAAAGTTTTTTTTAAAGGGGGGGGGGGGCAAAGAAAAGTGAAAAATCATGATATATAAGTGAAAGAAAGAAAAAAAAGAAAGAAATGGCAAAGAAGAAGACAGTGAAGAAATAATGACAGAAAAGCAAAAAAGGAAAGTAAAAATCAAAGAAAGAATGAAAGACTGACAGCTAATTGACTAAAGAAAGAAGCAAACAAAGGGAGCAACAAAAAAGTGGGGTCCAAGAAAAGTGAAAAATAAGGATATAAAAGTGAAAGAAAGAAAGAAAGAAAGAAAGAAAGAAAGAAAAAGAAAACAAATAAAAAAGAAGAAGCAATAGTGACAGAAAACCAAAAAACAAACAAAAAAGCAAAGAAAGAATGAAAGATTGATAGCTGTTTGACTAAAGAAAGAATGAATGAATGAATGAATTAATTAATGACAAATAAACCAACAATGGGAGCACAAAAGGAAAGAAAATAATGACAAAGGCGAAATAAAAGGAACGAAAGATAATGAATGAATGAATGAATGAATGAATGAAGGAAGGAATATTGTAAGATGAATAGAATAGAATAGAGGGATTAATGATTGTAAAAGAAAATACTTTGCTCTGGACTCTGTAGAAAGTGGTCTCTGTAACTCGGCCACTAGGAGGCGCAGTTGTTCTCTCTGCACATTAAAGTGACCTGTAGGTTAAACTCTGCGCGCGCGCGCACACACACACACACACACACACACTCAGTCTAAGCGGAGCTGTGTGCGGGACGGCCGTGTCCTCCAGCATGGACAGCGAGACACTGGAGCCGGACCCTGCGGCGGCTGCGCTCCCGATGCGCGGTGAGTTCTCGGGAGATGCGCGGGTCCGCTACGCGCTGGTTCTGACGGAGAGCGAGCTCACGGTGCAGAACCTCGGCACCGGGAGGCGGAAATCAGGAGCGGTAACCGTGCTGGACCTACAGGACTGTATAGGCTGCCGCGCGTACGGAGCGGAGGATGGAGCGGAGAATGGAGCGGACACGAGCGCGGGCTTCGCGGTGTACTTCTACCCGGTGAAGCGCCGCTGGGCTGGGCTGAGTTCAGCGCCGGGCCGCCGCAGAGTGGAGCGCCGCTTCCGGGTGGCAGTGAGCCCGGACCCGCGGACAAACCTGGAGGAGGCGCAGAGATGGGCCAGAGCTATCCGGCAGGGCTCCTTCCGCCGGTCAGGTGCGCTCCAGATAAACCTCCTGAGGGCCATGTTAGTGCACTCCACAGAGCAGCAAGAATGAGATCTCATCATATACAGTATACTTAGTTTTCTGAGTTTTTAAAATATATGAAGTTATGAGGGTAAAAAAGAAAGAATGAAAGAAAGAAAGATTGACAAAAATGGACTAAAGAAAGAAAGAAAGAATTATAGAAAGAACTGCTGAGTGATTGGGAAAGACTGCATGAAAGAAAGAATGAAAGAAAGACTGACAAAAATGGACTAAAGAAAGAAAGAATTATAGAAAGAACTGTTGACAAAGAATGCATGGAATAAGTAAAGACTGAGACAGACTGCATGAAAGAAAGAAAGATTGACAAAGAATGGGTAAAAGAACAAAAAGAATCAAAGAAAATAAGCAAGAATTATAGACAGAAATATTGACGAAGGATGAATGAAAATAATTTAAAAGAAAAGATTGGCAAAGAACAGATGAAAGAAAGAAAGAAAGAAAGAAATGAACAAACAAACAAACAAGCAAAAAACAAAAAGAAAGATAGATGAAGGAATGGTTGGTGGGACAAAAATAAAGAGAACAAGAAGAAAGAAAGAAGGAAAGAGTGAGTGAATGAATGAATGAATGAATGAAAGAAAAAAGAAAGCTTGACAGAGACTGTATGGAAGACAGAAAGAAAGACAGACAGACAGAATCTGTTTCTCAATCTGTTTGTGGTTAACTCTACGATTCTGCAAATGCTTTTCCTCGAACAGAGATCATTTCAGTTCTTCTACGTGCCACTGTTTTTATATTGATGATGATTTTTTTTTCATTGCACCTGTAGCACAAACTCTATGCTCAGTCCAGACCTCATTCAGTTCACACACTTACAGTCTTATTTATATGTCAGGCTACACAGATGCGCATTGTTCCAGTAATTCAACACTGTAAGAGTAGATTTGTCACTGCAGGGGTGAACTCAACACCGCCGGTTTTTCCTCTGTGCACTGTTTAAGAAACACCGTTTTGTGTCCCGCAGTGAAAGCAGTTGAAACCTCCAGTCTACACGCAGGAGCATTAAAAAATCATGAATCGTGTAACAGAACCTGCGTCACTCTCTGCAATCTAATCTGACAGTAAAATCTGTTAGCTTAGTCACCATGGACTCAAATGCTGCGGTCCACAAACACCTGCGCCAAAAAACGAACACTGTAAAATGGGTAGAAGTAATGAGTAGAAGTAACCTGATGGAGAAACTCACAGGATGGCTATAAATGCGCTACTGGCTACAACGAGACGTAAACAAAACATGCTAATGGACCATTTTTGTTCGTCGTAGGGCTATCATTGGTGGATCTTCTTCGCATCTTCTGTCGTATCTCCAGTCTATCATGGAGAAAGCACATGATCACGCTGAAACAAGTGGCGCAACAGAAAACGTTCGTTCTGTCATTAGGAGATTGTGAGTTTAAATCCTGCCGTCTATGTCGATGGTGCACATTTATGGGCTCATGTATGCGGAAGAGGGCAGATAGCACTGTATATGTATGTGTAAGAGGGCAGATAGCACTGTATATGTATGTGTAAGAAGGCAGATAGCACTGTGTATGTATCTGTGAGCTTGTGTATGAGGAAGAGGGCAGATAGCACTGTCTGTGTATGAGGAAGAGGGCAGATAGCACTGTGTATGTATCTGTCGGCTCGTGTATGCAAAAGAGGGCAGATAGCATTGTGTATGTACCTGTGGGCTCATGTACGCGGAAGAGGGCAGATAGCACTGTGTATGTATGCGGAAGAGGGCAGATAGCACTGTGTATGTATGTGGAAGAGGGCAGATAGAGTGTGTTATGCTGCAGTTTGGAAAAAGATGCAGTTGGCTGGCTTCACGTGTCTTGTAGAAAGCACATGTTAGTAGAATTGGATGATATAATATTAACATCATGATTATGTCACAATACACTTTTCTGAGATATTGTGATATCTTTATTATAACAAGAAGGTTTCAGTTTTCTACTAAACTTTTAACATTTTACAGATTTCAAATAATTTGTTTTTTTAAAGGTTCATTTTTAAATGCCGCACTGCCGTTTTGCTGATAGTTTGTTAAGAAACCTATATATCATGATGCATATCGTATATCATAGAAGGATATTTTTAGCATATCACCCAATCCTGGAGGTGTTAGCCTTCACCATGCTAGCTGTCATATGTCGTACATAACGTGTTCTCCTCGTGTCTTGTGGGGTTCCTCTGGGTTCTCCAGTTTCCTCCCACCTCCCAAAACATGCATGGATTTGCTATGCTGAATTACCCACATGTGAATGTGTGTGTGTGTGTGTGTGTGTGCGCGCACACGTTGTATGGCATCCCATTCAGGGTGTGTTTCCATTTCAAGACCAGTGTTCCTTGAACATACCCCGGATTCACTGCGAGCCTTGCCAGGATAAGTTACTTACGATAAATGATCTAATAAGTTACTTATAATAAGAAGTACACAAAGTTTCCAGAGAAACAGGATGTTTTGGACAGAACTCCTTCATCAGCTGTGTAAGCTGGTAGCAAACTGTGTAGCTTACAGGAGTCTCCTCACAGAAACACATTTTTAAGCTATTTAAAACTAACTGAAATTATTGGATGACTGCTGGCTATCAGCCGAGCTCTACTTTTCATATCATATTGTAATTTTTGTAAAGAATGAGATTGCTGAAGCTTTTATCTCATATATATATATATATATATATATATATATATATATATATATATATATATATATATATATATATATATATGTGTGTGTGTATATATATATATATATATATATATATATATATATATATATATATATATATATATATATACACACCTTGTAGACTTTTGTTTACTGGTCACAGTGAAAGTGAACTCACCAGTACCAAGACATTATACACAATTCTTTCTTTCTTTCTTTCTTTCTTTCTTGAGAATAAACTAACTAACTCTGCCCACAAACCTTTCCATGATGCTTCACAAGTGACACAGTGCTGCTGGGTTTCAGTGCTGAGGTCACTGTGACACGTCGATGTGTGGCTTGTGGTTTGCTGCTCACGACGATTCTCAGTGCTTCAGCGGAAATGCACCAAAATGAACTATGCTAATTTCGGTCATGGATGGTGTTGCTGGAGGAGTGAGTTTCAGAAACACTTCAACACAAAATGTACACTTAGAACTCTGAACCGTAAAACATAAAATTGTACAAGGGATGAACACAGTATGTTAGCTAGCGAGCTCATTACAAGGCCTCAAAAATAGTTGCTAACATAAACGTAATCCAATCTTAATGTATGATGATCTGGCTAGATTCTGATTGGTCAGAATTTTTCGTAACTTTGACAGTAGTGCAATACGTTATCTCATAGCTTTCTATAGTAACAGGGCCTTGTACTTGTACGGATACTCCACATAAACAGATCGAATAAATTGCTGATATCGTGATGTTTTCTGTAAGGAGATGTTTATTTAACATTTATGGAAGGAGTCTCCAGTGTCAGGGTTTTGTACCATTAGCTGTAACATTAAGGTTGTTTTTTGTTTTTTGTTGTTTTTCCCGATCCAACCCTCAAACAAGAATTCCTGAACATGCATACCGAGCAGATGAGCTTAAGCAAGCTTTTAGTAGAAACATGCCACAGTTTAGTAGCGTTTCACTCCACACTGATGTGTAATCTATCCCCAGCTTGTAAGGCGGAACAGGAACATCTGAGCGCAGCAGTGGAAAAAAGAGCGGTGTGGTTTTATCTTCGGGTTAGAGTTTCCTGAATGAAATGCCGCAGTGTTGGAAAAGATAAAAAATACCGCGCAGTTTAGTGAGGATGAAAATATCTTGGCTCGTTTACATCCGTCTCTCTCTCCATGGGCACTTTGATACAGATCCAGCCTCGGCACCAGACTGCTCCAGACTCACACTGACTGCACAGCCTTCATCTGTGTTACAGCGTATCGCAGTGTTCAGCGTGTGCAGTGCTGATATCATGGACATGTCACTCATTCAGAGGACAGCAGAAGGACAAAACATTTCTATTTCAGGGAGGAGGTTTCTTATTTAGGACACATCCATAGGACGGACCTGTCTGAGAAAATATTCTGTAATTCTGCTGCAGACAGAACTGTTGCTTCACTAATGCACGTCTAATAAAAATCATCATCATCATCATCATCACCTTTCATACATTAAAATGCAGCTTTACAAAGAGAACAAGAACTTAGTGACTAAACAGAAAATAGAGAAAATAAAAATGTAATATAAATTCTAAAAATAAATAAATAAATAAAAAGTAGTTATAACAAATTGGGTACAGGGAATTGTAGCTCAGGAAGAAAATTAAATTAAATGTTTAATAGAATTTCATTTTTTATTTTCTGCACCATGTAATGTGAAAGTTTGAAAAACATGGCAGTCAGAGCCATCGGTATAATAATGCATGAGTTTTTATTATTAATAATAATAATAATAATAATAATAATAACATTTCATCCAGCTTTACAAAGAGAAAAAGAAATCCAATAAAAACAGCATTAGGGAATAAGCAGAAAATAGAGAAACTAACGATATAATAGAAATTCTAAAAAATAAACAATTCTAAAAATAAAATAATAGTTTAAAGTAAATAAATCTTAAAAATATAATATAATTGTCTCAGTTGGGTATTATAATTATTATAATAAGTTGGGTAAAGCAGGGAATTGTAGCACAGAAGAAAACAGTTTAAAATCTATAATATACATTTAATAGAAATAAAATGATTAAAAATGATAAATGTTTTTAAAGATTTTTCTCAAGTATCATGATGATCTCATAAACAATAATAACTATAGTAATATAAACATATAATAATGCCATGTGCTATGTATGGCACTACAGTATGATAACAGGAATATGTTTCGTGGACATTGCTCAACACTAAATGTAACTATAAATGGGTAATAAGTACAACTTGCTCTTTAATAAGTTAAAAAAATCGTAATTGTTGCCCAATTGCTGTGGTATAAGAGGAATAAAACACTTTAGGACATGCTGTTATAGGAAAGTAATCAATATCAGCGGATGTAACAGTAACTCCTCTTCATGAGTGTTTTATTTCTTCCGTATATTTCTGTACCACAATCTCACTAACAGCTGCGTTGTTTCTCAATGTCCAGCCTCGAGGTTCTAAACTGTGAAGCACACACTGTTTTTACAATAAACAAGTGAATCGTGTACATGAAAAACACATACAGTTTGTGTGGGGGTCGTTTTTGATGGATCTTCGTTTGTTTTTTTGCTTGTTATCCATAAAATCCACTGAGTCGTTGATGTGAGATCGCTTGAAAAAGAAAAAAAATGTAGAAATGTTATTCACGTAATCCATATTTGGACAAAGAAATGCTAGATTGTGTCTAGCTGTAAGGAATCAAACACTCAGTGTCATGCTACAATGGGAAAATAATCAACAATGGTGTGATGTGATGAAGCGGAGTTACTGTTACCAACCTGAAGTTGATCATTTTCTCATAAGAGCATGTCCTGAAGTGTTTTATTCCTCTTATACCACAGCAGTTTATCAGCGATGACAATCCTTTCATTATAGAAGAACTATAGGTTGTACTTTTTATCTATTACTAGTTACATTTAATGTTGTGGAACGATCACAAAACGAGATATCTCTTACGTTATTAGAGCTGTAAACAGTCACTTCCGTGAAACTCGTCTGTCCTGAAGATGCTGGAAAACCACTGATACTGGAGACTCCTTCCATAAATGTTACATTAATGTCTAATTACAGATAACAACACTTATTTTACACTGTAACCCCTCAGACGTGAACTCCCACTGACAGTGTATGGATTGTAAAGCTCTGTGATGAATTGATAACCACGGTTAACTTCTCTTTCATCTTTCTCATCATCAGTCAAAAGCTGAACTTTTTAAATGGATCACAGTGTCATTTTTATGCGTCGGCATGAGTTCAGACTGAAATCAGTGGCAACGGATGTGTTTGATGATGAATAACAGAAAGTTCCAGAGCGCAGTGTTACCGTAGCCAGTCATTTGATATGTTGTTCTTTTTCCGGGTAACTAATTTGCATAAAATTGAGAAATCCTCCGTTCAGATCCTCCGTCACTCGTTATTACTGATCATCTGTCGCTTTTTCTCTTGCTAGTGAATTACAGCTTCATCTCAACATCGACTCTAGGAAAAGTGTTGAAAAATCTTATATTGTATCTTATTCAAACTATGTGATGCTCGTAGAAATACTTCTTGTGCATCAGTGACTTTGCTGCTAAATACCCTAGCTATTTTACGTGTGCTTATCACGGTAAAACTTGATTCCTTTAAGGTAAAGTGTTTCCAGATGGTGGAGACTCACAGCTTCAAGCAGAGCTGAGAAACTTTTTGAAGTTTGATGGCTCTTTGTATATGTGTGTGTGTATGTGTGTGTGTGTGTGTGTGTGTGGGCAAATTCCTGTGTATATGAGAATGCTAATCCAGTTGAATGAAACAAATGAATCTAGTGACTCACTCACATTAACTGAAGAACATGATATTCCACATACTTAGTAGTTTGTGGAGCTTGGTATTCAGTGTGTGTGTGTGTGTGTGTGTGTGTGTGTGTGTGTGGTGCATTCCTGTGTATATTAGTTCACCTGGAATGAATCTGTGATTTCGGTAAATCGTTTGAAACCCTGCGTGGTGTTTTTGTATAAAATCAGAAGGTCTCACTGTGATGCGAGTGCATTATGGGTTATGGTGTGTGTGTGTGTGTGTGTGTGTGTGTGTGTGTCTGTCGTTGTGCAGACCACAGGCAAATGTGGCTAAAACTCTCAATTTAACAGCCACTTTTGGGCGCGTAATCTGCCAAAAAAATGTCTTGTGTTTTGCCCGTGTTGCCATGAGAACATGAGTCACCTCCTGAATTTCTGATTGGCTGTCTGCTCACAACTAGCCAATCATAGCGCAAGAAGTGGAATTAGTCAAAAATACAGATGGGTATCTATCTACCTATCTGCTTGTGTTTGCAGTTGTACTAATCTGCAAGCATGCTATGATTTTAGTATGCAAATGCATTACTATACAAGTATGCTAGTAATCTAGTGTGCAAGCATGCTAGTGTGCAAGTATGTGAGGCATGATGGTAATCTAGTGTGAAAGTATTTAAGTATGCTAGTAATGTGTGCAAGTATGCTACTGTGTAAGTATGCAAGTATGCTACTAATCTAGTGTGCAAGCATGCTAATGTGCAAGTATGTGAGGCATGATGGAAATCTAGTGTGAAAGTATTTAAGTATGCTAGTAATCTAGTGTGCAAGTATGACAGTAATCTAGCGTGCAAGTGTGCTAGTAATCTAGTGTGCAAGTATGACAGTAATCTAGCATGCAAGTATGCTAGTGTGTAAGTAAGTGAGGCATGATGGTAATCTAGTGTGAAAGTATTTAAGTATGCTAGTAATCTAGTGTGCAAGTATGCTAGTGTGTAAGTATGCAAGTATGCTAGTAATCTAGTGTGCAAGTATGCTAGTGTGTAAGTATGCAAGTATGGTAGTGTGTAAGTATGCAAGTATGCTAGTAATCTAGTGTGCAAGTATGCTAGTGTGTAAGTATGCAAGTATGCTAGTGTGTAAGTATGCAAGTATGCTAGTAATCTAGTGTGCAAGTATGCTAGTGTGTAAGTATGCAAGTATGCTAGTGTGTAAGTATGCAAGTATGCTAGTAATCTAGTGTGCAAGTATGCTAGTGTGTAAGTATGCAAGTCTGCTAGTGTGTAAGTATGCAAGTATGCTAGTAATCTAGTGTGCAAGTATGCTTGTATGCAAGTGTTCTAGTATGTTATTTTTCGAGTATTCTAGTATCCAGGTGATCTTGTAGCAGGTATAATTAAAATAAATAAAACATAAACAATTAAATAAATTGCTACCTTAATTAAGCTAACCAAAACCATATTAAAATATATTATAAACATGAAAGTAAAGTATTTTAAAGTATTTTAAAATGCAAACAAGCAAATGATTATGATATAATTGTTAAAAAACCAAGTCATATTTCAAAATTCCAAATGCATTTTTTTTAATATTTCATATAAAAATTTAAAATATACAGTATACTGTATAAATTTATAAATTTACTGCTGCAACCTCAGCAGTGTTTTATAAGACCTCAGTACATTACAGCCTGACACCACACACACACACCCACACACACACACCCACACACACACACACAGAGTGTAAACGTCTGCTCTGATGAAGGAAGTGTTTTTACATCATTACTCATAGTGAAATTGTTTTAAAGATGTTATCATCATTTTCAGGAATAATGTTAAAAAAGAATATTTTTTAATGTGACTGGATGGCATGTGAGTTTGCATGTTTGTGTGTGTGTGTTTGTGTGTGTGTGTGTGTGTGTGTGTTTGTGTGTGTGTGTTTTATATCCTTAAGCTGTTACATTCTTTCTGATCTTGTATAATGATTTAACTCCAGTTCTGAGTAAGTTGAGCTTCTGAGTTGAAGCTGAGCGCTGAACAGCGAGAGGAACCAGTTTAACAGGTCTCTCTCTCTCACACATTCACACATACACACACACACACACACACACACACACACACATACACACACACACAGTGTATGGTTTCAGTATAAACTGATCATTAAGACCAAGACCTGAACTGATTTTATTTCATCTGTTATTTAAAATTAATACTATTTCTGATCATTTATATTTTTCAAATAAGATTCCACCATTACATTTTAAAGTAAGTGCAAAAATGTGATCAATATCAAGGTGAAGCACAAAATAAAATGAAAAACTAAGCACTGAATCAAGTTGAAAATTGATTCGATTGGTTTAGTTTAGTACAGAGATTCCTTAAACTGCCAACAAAAAAAAACTCTCAAGGAGTAGATTCGGTTTTAAATCATGTACTTTGAACAATAATAATAATAATAATAATAATAATAATAATGAAATGGGATTTAGTATAATCCCATGCTGTGATAAATTATGAAACTGCAATACCAGCACATGCTTAATGTTGTAATATTGTTCCCTTAAGCTGTCTTTGTATAGTTAAGTGTTTTTCGCTTCCTGAATAGGAACCCATAACTATCTATGGTCATAGATTTACATTTAAGTGTATCATCTTTGTGTGAAAAAGGTAACTGTTTTGTGATTATTTTTTTTTTCACATAAATATCATTTTTTTCAAATCTCATCGTCATTTCGTGATCTACATGGAATTTCATGTTTTGTAACAGAAACTGCTTCTGGTAAAATGTCCAGTGTTGCATTAATTCCTAGAACAGTGTTACTCAGAAACACGCACACACACACTCTCACACACACACACACTTCCCAGTATTAATGGTTGTTAATTAATGCTATTTTAGATTAATCTTAACCTTAACTTCAGTAACCAGCAGGAAGTGTTTTAGCTTTTCACATAAAACACTTTGTCAGGACCGGGTGATTATGGGGACATGTGACATGTGTAATCCTATCATTGTGGGGACTTTTTGGTTTTTGGACTTTTTGTTTTTGGGCCTCGTAGAGGGATAAATATGTGCATAAACACACACGTTTAACTCTTCATTTCCTGAATTATGTTAAAGATCTTAGAAAAGTAACACTGGTGTAGAATTAACCGTGATTTTATTCTATTTGTCCTGATTTAAAATGTTAAAATAGACGAGTTAAATTAGATAAATTATAGTTTATCATTGAGTTTTGTCATTTGTATTTGGATTTACGCTTTGAGGTGTAAAGGGTGGACGTAATTCCAAACAGCAGTGAAATAAAATACAAATCAAATGAAATAAATCACTAAATGAACAAAACAATAAAACTTTTTTTGACTATACGTTACAATTTTATCTAGAAATATCGCAAAAAGAATGAATTACTTGTAATTGAAAAGTATTTAATTGATTATTTAACAAGGTGTAAGTGTTAAAATGAGAGAAAATACATGCTAGCATAGATGTTGTCATGACTAACAAATTGAACGTCCTCACTAATGACAATAAATTTACACGATACGTAACCACTAGGTATGCTAATGTTTTATGCTAGCACACAATTTATTAATCAGAGTTAAAGACATTTGTTATGACACCCATGATGCTCTGCGAGAAATGTATTTGCTGTCTAATTATTGCAGTTTCGAAACACCCAACACTTGGATTAAGATCAAATGAAACACCGGTTTTCTGTTTTTTCTGTTTTCCATGGTTGAGTAATCAGTGTGTGAAAGCGAAATACACACCCTACAGGAAGTGAGGAAAAAAGTGTGAACTGTCACTAGTCTGTGTGTCCGGTGCTCTCATTCAGAGAACTGTGTGTGTGTGTGTGTGTGTGTGTGAAACACACTGCGCGGGAAACAGTTACACACACCGCAGCTTCTGGTATCATCTGCAGCCATGACTTTCCAGAACAGAGTGTTTAGCTGAACAGAGTGCATTGTGGGAGTGAAAACAATGGCGGACGTGGAAAGAATGAGGTTCTAGAGAAACACGTTGGGTTTAGTTTTATTTCTGCGCTGGATTTGAGGATATGAATGACTTTTTGCTGACGAGGAAAGACAATAAAAACGATTACTGACTCAAAAAGTGTGTGTTACAGTAGAGGTCACGATATGAACAAAACCATACGTGAAGACATTTTTATGACACAGTATGTATCACGATATTTAAAATTACTAGCAAAATATTTGCTTTTTTTTTTTTTAAAAAAAATGATGAAAAACTGGGTTTCATGATGCTTTTATTTAAGGTCTAGAGAAAATAAATGACTTTTTTTATTCTAATAAATTAAAAGAAAAACTACATTGCATAATCTTAATGATAGTTTTAATGTCAAATTAGCGGCTTCCAGAGTTTCAGAGTTTGTAATTGGTTTTTTTTTTTTTTTTTGCTTTGTTTTTTTAGAAAAATCTATCAGGATACCTGTGATATCTCAGAAAAGTGTATCATTACGTAATTTATTACAGTATTGATATTATATCCTTATTATCTCCCAGCCCAGCCCTAGTTTAAAGGTTCAAAGATCAGGTTTCAGGGGTTTTTTTTAAAATTTTTTTTTTAGTATTTAAAATCATAATTAAATGTTCTATAAACCTATTGTTCTATTGTTGTACGGTGTTGTGCTGTATGGCAACATACCTCAAATTAACGCTGGGCGATATGACGATATAATATTGATATCGGGATAAATTAGGTCACTTTTCTGAGATATCGCTCATATTGTGATATCTTTTTATTAAATAAAAAATACAAACTGAATGGAAGCAGCTGATTTGATGTTAAATTAGTAAATGTTAAAATCTTTTTTCCCTTTTTCATTGTTAATTTTTTAAAATTTATTTTCTATTTTTAAAAATATACATAAATAATTATTACAGTAACTATTAAAGACATGAAATAAATCATTGAACCTTTTTTTTTAAATGGAATATTGTATTGCTGTCAGTTTGTAAGTAAACCGATATATCGAGATACGTATCGTGTATCGTAGAAACGCCTTCTACGTGATAGGAACGTGAAAGACAGTGTTTTAAAATTAAGATGAAGTGATCAAAAACAGTGTATATTTTTCCAGCAAGAGTTTTATTAAAAATTACACAGGGATGATAAAGTAGGTGTGTATTAACTGAGTCATGATCAAACATTAATCATTAAGAGACATAAGGATGATTAATGTTCAGTGTTAGGCGTGTACATGTGTAATTATTCACAGGATTTCTTAATAAAACACAGGAGTTGCCCATTTATGAAATACTGGACAGGTGTGTGCCTGATAAACGGAAAAAATTTCCTATCACGATAATTCCCTAACCTTCTTATCATGTTTCACGGTACTGTATAAAAATATAATACATACACATTTTGATACAGGAATAAAACACTCCCTGGCATGCCGTTATAGGAAAATAATCAGTGACAGGATGGTGTGATGAAGCAGAGTTCCTGTCACCACGCCGAGGTTCATTATTTTCTATAACAGCACATCCTGAAGTGTTTTATTCCTCTTACGCCACTCAATTTGCCAAAAAAAGACATGCTTTTTATCCATTTATGGTCGTGGAACAAGTTCTCACTTACGTTAAAGCAGCTATAAACAGTCGTTCTTTCACCAGCCTCTCTTTTTCTCTCTTTCTTTATAAGACAAAAAAAAAATACAGTTAACAAGAAACAATAAAAAACTTACAGGTTTGTCTCTGACACTGGAGACTCCTTCCATAAATGTTAAATAAACGTTTCCTTACAGAAAACTTTACACAATATCAACAATTTTTTTATCTGTTTTATGTGGAGTGTCCGCCTCATTCAAGTCCCTGTGAATGAGCTGTTACTATAGAAACGATAACGTATTAATATAAACCTGTAAGATAAACCTTCTGACCAATCAGAATCCAGAATTCAACCACTCCTTGGTATCACTGTTAGATTCACATTTTTGACATTATTTGTACTTGTTTTTTTTTTTTGTTTTTTTTTAGAACAATTTGAAAAACACAAAGTGGTTTTATATAAAACATAGCGAGCATTAAATGGTTAAAACAATTAAAACAATTTCCTTACACAGTTCTTAGCATTAGCCCCAGACTTCTGGACTCCACATTGATGGAAGCTTCTCAGATAATCCCTGTTCCCTTACAAATCAACCCGGTTTTGTTTAACGACTTCCCCAGACATCATTACTGAACAATCTTTCACCGGTTCTGTTAAAAATCACACACCGGGAGGCTGAAGTTTTAACGAGGAGGCGTTTGCCATCCACCAAAGACCTCATTCATGGTTTCAGAGGTCTCGCTGTTGCTCCGGGGCAACCAGACCTGATGATTAGCGCTTACTTCACAAGAACTGACGCGTCCGTGGAGCGCGACGTGATCCGGTTCCTCCCAGATCTCTGTGTGTGTGGAATGTCGTGGTTCCGTCGGTGGAGCTGGTTCTCACGCTGGGATTTGATACCTGCTCGCTTCACAGCATCAAACCGCCTCATGTAGTCACTTTGAATGTTGAGTTATGTCGCTAGTTTCCTTAGGTTCCCCCGTAAATATTGGCGCCCTATTATTGCCTTTATCTCACACTGAATATATGAGAGAAATATGACATTCAATTTAATACATAATTAATTCTAAGAAAATAAAGCACACTTATTTTTAAAAAAAAATGGCATGTTATCCACATGGTTAGTTGGCATTACCCTAATAATAATATTATAATAATAATAACAATAATAAACTTTATTCATATAGCACCTGCCAAATATTTAAACTGTAGCTCAACATGTTTTACACTGTGATGTAAAAACAGAAATAAAGAAAAAATAAATAATTTTTTGTAAAAGAAGAAAAATATTAATGTAACGGCATGTAAAAATAGAGTAAATTAATTTATATAATATTAAAATAATGTAAAGTTAATGTAGGGAAAAAGTAAAGTGAAAAAATATAGATTTTTAGCAGTTTTTTGTAATCCGTGTGTTTTAAAATCAGTGATAGATACAATTATTGTTGTGTCTAATTGTAGATTTGGAGACTTGGTGACACAAATGCTTACATCTTCTGTGATCTGTGGTCCTTGGAGAACCTGGTTTTCCTCAAAATACTTCCTTAGATCTTACATAAACTCCTACCATATTTTTTTTGCCAAAAAAACACTTGATTCTTCTTCCTAGGCAGATTCATTACAACTCTTTTTTTTTTTTAAAACTTCTTAATTATTGTCTAAGCAGAGGAAATTTTAAGATAGCTATTTTTATAGCCATTGCCTGTTTTACGGAAGTCATTATGCACTTGTGTCTGATTTCGTTTGTGGATTCTCTAATGTTTCCTGTGTTGTTCAAGGAGATTGCCCTCTGTGTCACGTCATATTTATACCCCAGTGAAACAGAGAGTCATAGATGACAGCTTAAGTGTTCCTCAAGGGAACGTAAAAAAGTAAAATATAAATGGAGATGTACTTCATTTAGGCTGAATATTGTTCTTAAGAATTTCTAGGGGTGCCAATAATTGTGAGACGTGTTTTTTATAAGCAGTTAGTCAGAAACAAATGAACAAAATTATGAGAAATCGAGACTATTTAGTGACGATGTGATGATGATTTTGTGCTGTTGAACACTTTTGACAGGGAAACAGCATGATCATTTTTTTATTTGTTAGCTTAATTATTCCTCAAGTGAACGTAAAAAAGTAAAATATAAATGGGGATGTACTTCACTTAGGCTAGATATTGCTCATAAGAATTTCTAGGGGTGCCAATAATTGTGAGACGTGTTTTTTATAAGCAGTTACTCAGAAACGAATGAACTAAATTATGATGATTTTTGACAGGGAAACAGCGTGATCATTTTTTTACTTGTTAGCTGCATACCTAAGAATGATGGAATAATACTGTGCCGATTATCACAACATATCATCTAACTGATTATGAGCACACGCCTTTTTTCCGCGTTTACTGATCTTATCCGACAAAATCCAAGGTGACGATATCAAGAAGATATTCCAAATATTCCTGCTCATGCCAGCGCATTCTTTTCTGAATGTTTTCTGAGCGTTTCAGTATCAGTTTGCGGGTTTCAGCATGTCGTTGGCGCTCTAGGAATGACACTGTACCTGTCTCTCTCTCTCTGTCGCTCTGTCTGTCTGTCTGTCTGTCTGTCAGGTGGTGTGTGTGCAGAGGTGAGGAGGCCCAGGAGGTTCCTGGTCCTGATAAATCCTCAAAGCGGTAAAGGTCAGGCCCAGGCTCTCTTCAACACCCACGTGCAGCACATGCTACAGGAAGCCGACATCACATACACACTTCAGATTACAGGTGAGAACACACACTGGGGTGCATGTAAATATGTGAAGACATGATCTTCTTTGTATCATGACATTTGTTTACTCGTGGATGCTAACTAGCTGGTTTAATTAGCATTGGTATTAGTATTTTAGTATTAGCATTTAGTTTATAAAGCGTATAGGTAAATATAATTTTTAAATATTTTAGTATTTCATACAACATCACCATTCCCTCGACATGTGAAACAATCAGAAGCTGACTCCTTTTAGATTGAATCTTACTTGATAACCGATAACAACGCCGGAAATGAATGAATTTGTTCGTAAATCATTCGCAGAAGAAATGCAAATGAACTCATTTGGGGAAAAAATTTTCCTATCCTGTCTTTCACTCCTGAGTATTGTGTAAATTTAGGTATATAGTGTGAAGTTCAGCTCCAAATCGTATAATTGTCATTGAGCTACTGCGATTTTATATACGGATTACACTGTCAAGTTTAAATCGCTTATTTATTTCAATTACACACCAATTTAATGGACATTTTGTGAAATTTCATTTTAATCACTTGAAAGAAAGTGATCGAAAAACCACATCCATAAATTAAGACCAATAAATCAATAGTAGTCATTCAATTAGAGCAAAAGTAACAGCACCCTATAAAAGGGGGAGGAGTTAGAGTGTGTTTATGTTAGTTGATGCTGATGCAATAGCTGAGCTGCCTTACTGGAAGATTTAGCACATGCCATGCTTAGGAGGCGCTCTTTCACCGTTTAGTCGCATTTTGTTTTTGTTGAGTTTTCATGGCGCTTTGTGGGCGTGGCTAAATATAAATGAGTCTTGAACATGCTTGGGAATTTACAGGTGATTGATGTTTACAGGTGATTGACATGCGAGTACAAAGAAAATCAGCAAAACTTTAAGCCTGGCAGAAATTTTTAGTTCTGTTTGGCCAAAAATATTTACATACAAGATTGCAGAATGATGCTTTTGTTTGTTTTTTTTTAAACACAGGCTAATTGTAGTTGTATTTCAGCATACTGTATTTGCTAGTCTGTAACAGAGTTAGATTTTTTTCATTGTGCTCAGTTGGTTTTACATTGCAAACATTTTCATGAGTACCAAATTTGTTTACGTCCCTGGCTGTTCCATGATTGGTCAGGAATTTGTTTTCTGTTGTTTTTCCTGAAGGGTGTTTTACCTTTTGCAGGTCATTCAGGTGCATTTTTACTAGAGAACGGAAAAACCCTCAGTAGTACACATAGATTAAAGTTAATTTAGTTATTTTACACTGAAATATTCCATAAATTGCATTCAGTCCATTTGTATCTCAGAGCACAGGGAGTGGTGGTCTTTATTTTTCAGAGTTGTGAAAGCAGCCTTAAAATAAATCAGCGGCAGTTAATGGGAGCAAATTGGAGTTTGGATTTCCTTCTCATACACACTCATACACAAGTACACAGAGAACACGTTGACACTGAAACGAGAATGATTTTGATCAGCTGTTGCTCGGTCCTGTCTGTTTTTGAGACAGAGCCACACTGACAGTTCGAGACTGGCCTCGCTCTCTTACACAACACCGAACAGTGACTCAGTAACACTGACCTGAGCTCTGCAGCCTAGTAAAGCACGTCTTTGTCTAATCCAGGCTTTGTGTGTGTGTGTGTGTGTGTGTGTGTGTGATGAGAGGTTAATCCTAAGTCATTCTGCAGGGTAACTGAGTCCAAACAAGTCTCGTTTTACTCTGAATAGCAAATTACCCCTTTTATTTCTGCTATTTCTCTCCATCCATCTCTCTCTCTCTCTCACACACACACACACACACACACACACTCAGTCAGAGGAGATGGGAGGATGGCCAGGCAGCATGAAGATTTAGAGTTAATGGCAGACAGAGATGGATAAAGAGAAGGAAAACAAGGCAAATCTAGAACCCTTAATGGTTCTGTGGTTGTGCCTCTGGGGGAACCCATAAAGGTACTATGTGGAACCCTAGAATGGTTCCCTATCAGAAAGGTTTCCCAACTAGATTCCTTGGTTGGTTGGTTGGTTGGTTGTTTCTCCAGAGAAACTATATAAATTAAATCGACGTAAATATATAAACTGTACACTAAATTGAAAGCAAACTTAGTATGTAAATCAATCAGATAAATCAATCAATCAAGTGGCAAATAAATAAATAAATAAATACATGACTGAAAAACAAATTATAAGTCAGAGAGAGAGAGAGAGAGAGAGAGAAGAGAGATATGCAAAAACACTGAGCACGAGAATAAGAAAGAATGAGGGAGAATAAAAGACCAGAAAGGGAGAAAGAGAGGGAGAAATGGAAGAAAGAAAAAGAGAAAGAGATGCAGATTAAAAAAAAAACATAATGAGAGGAGAGAAGAAAGAGAGAGAGAGAGAGAGAGAAAGATAAAGTGATGAGAGAAAGAATGAGTGAGTAGGAGAGGAAGAGAGAAACAGAGAGAGAGAGAGATAAAAACACAAAGATAGAAAGAGAGAAAGAAAAGAAAAGAAGAGGAAGATAGAAAAAGATGGTTAGAGAGAGATGCAGAATGTTATGGTTTATTTAGTACGGTTATTTTATTTTAGTAGAAATAATCTTCGCTGCTTTTCCTTTAACTTTGTTGTGTATCTTTGTTGATTAATGAATTATTATTATTATTATTATTATTATTATTATTATTATTATTATTATGTGTGTACACTCTGTTTTCTGTTACACTCAGCATTGTTTTGGCAGCGCTAGTACAATGACAATCACACCATTTAAGCATGATAAATGAGGGCATGAGAGAGGAAAGAGTGAGTGGGAGGAATAATGTGAGAAAAAGATATAAGAAAGAAAGCAATGAGAGAGAAAAAGTTAGAGAATGTTTATCTGAGTGAATAAGAGAGATAAAGAGAAAGAGAGACAATGAGAGAAAAGAAAAAGGTGGAGCGAGACAGACAGAAATACAAAAGACTTAAACAACGCTTATGTACAGTATTTACATTCTGGCTTTGTGTCAGCTCTGTGTAAACGGGTGGATTTAGCTCGCCACACCTTCACTTACAACACCGATAGCGTTGGCTAACAAGCTACTGTAAATACACAGTTATCTAAGCTACATGATACGCTACAAGCTGAGCTACAAGTCATTTTAAAATATGCAGTTTTTTAGCAAAGCTACAAGTTACTATACAAGTCATACTACAAATATGTAGGTTTTTAGCGAAGCTACATCTCACACTAAAATATAAACTTCTTTCGCAACGCTACAAATTACACTCGAAATACAAAGCTTCTTTGCAAAACTGCAAGTTATTTTATCGATAAATTGTTTGTTGTCAAAGCTACAAGTTGCTCTATAAATATGTAGTTTATTAATAAAGCCTGAGTTATTTTATAAATATATTTTGTTAGCAAAGCTACAACCTATTTAATAAATTTATAATTTGTTAACAAAGCTACAAGTTACACTTCAAATATGTAGTTTTTAGCAAAGCTACAAGTTACTCCACAAGTATTGTGTTTGTTTGCAAAGCTACAAGTTACACTGCAAGTGCGTAAATTCTTAGGAAGTTATTTTATAAATGTGCAGTTTGTTAGTAAAGCTACAAGTTGTTCTATAAATATATTTTGTTAGCAAAGCAACAACATGTTTAATAAATATATAGTTTGTTAGCAAAGCTACAAGATACACCACAGACATTTTGTTTGTTAGTAAAGCTACAAGTTACACTATATATATGTAGTTTTGTTAGCAAAGCTTGAAGCCACTATACGAAGCTAGAAGTTTGTATAAAAATATATTTTATTAGCAAAGCTACACTTTACGCTACAGATAAGGATACATCTATGGTTGATATAAAAAAAACATAACAGAAGTAAGTCATACGAAACAATTTATTGGCTGATTTAAGGATTGCCAAACATACAAAACATTACTATTAACATAAATTGGCCCATTTTTGTCTCTCAGCATAAAACACAGCCAAACGGGAATTAGCCCAATGGTTAAATGGTTTCCATTAACCATTTTACAACCAGTTTCATTGTATGTACAACCAACTGACAGGAAAAAGACAACTTAATGGATTAAAAATAAAATAGTTTAACTCCTTACATGCTATTTCTCTTAAAAGTAACTATGCTACCATCTCGCTAATGGGAAATGATCAGATGGCAGCCACTGATCATATAGTTTTTAACACAAACTCAAGGTTATGTAATGGTTTACTAGCCCTCGATAGCGATGCCAGTATTAGCAGTTTGAGTTCTTTAGGCTCATTCATCAGAATCTGAAACTCTCAGCACACTGAAGGCTGATTCAGTGCTCGCTAGCAAACACAGACTCTGAGGTAAAACTGTGACATTTTTCATGGTCAGTGAGAGTGTTATTTTTTCACCTGGCTCCAGATTAGCAACACTTTCCATTCCCTCTGAGAACTGCAGGCTCACTGTGAGACATATCAGCTAACAGTAGGGAAAAAAATCATCATTCTTCAATGTGATCCATTCACATAACTAGCATACAGCTAGCTAGTTAACTAAATAAATAGATCACCAATAATCCACAGCACTACTATATAGCTAGTGGGCCAGCTGTAAATGTTTATCACCACACAAAGCTAGTCAGCTATTGAAGGAGAAAATCATCACCCACATAACTAGCATATATCTAGCTAGATAGTTATCATTGCACTTAAGGTACCACAGCAATATTAGCTAATTAGCTAGCTGTAAATATTTATCGACAAACAAAGCTCATCAGCTAATGGTAGTTAAAATAAACAGCTAGCTATATGCTAGTTAACTGCTACTGAAACCTGAGGAAAGAAAAGTAAAAATAAAAAGACAGTTCCTTACAGATGAGATAAATTTACATTTATTTTAAAAAACATTGTACTAGCTTAAATCACCACAATATTAGCAATATTAGCTATCTAGTCAGCTAGCTGTTACTGTTTATCAAAAAAACCAGTCTAGTCAGCTAGCAAGGGAAAAAATTCATTATTTTGGATGTAATATATTTGTATAACTGGCTAGCTAAATATGATTAAGTGTTTAATGGGAGCACAGTGGTTACTCTTTATAGCAGTGAGTCCTTTAATGCTGTGTTTAGTGTTGAAATATTAATTATTTGCAATTTTACAGCCAGCAAATTAGACAGTTGGGGATATTGATTATTTCAGACCAGACAGAACATTCAATGCCTAAAAAACATTTCTGCTGACTGTCCTTGTACACATTAGCACTGCTTTTCAAAAGATCATTTTCCCAAAAGCATGCTAGCACAAATATCTCCACAGAAGAACACACATTTGGGAATTTTTATTTCCAAACCACATTCTGAACATAGCATAGAGCATGGCATAGCTTAGCATAGACCTGATACCAGCCAACAGGACTTCTGTGAAGATGTCTGGATCTGCTCCTTATTAGTTCTATGTCCAACACCAGGCAGCTTTTAGCTGCAGAGTACTGTTTGCATGTCCCTTGGGTACTTGCTAAATAGCATTAGCTATTAGGATTGTTGTCTTACAAATCGTTGTGGCAAAATCACAGAACCTGGGGAAATGAGGCCTTTAGCCAAGGAGCCACTGTTGGTTCTTTAAGCAAAAGTCTCGACCTCTGCTTGCTTTTATTGGAGTGGTGTTTCTAAACTTTTGGCACCCCTTCTTCTGAATTTTGTTCAGTGGGTGGAGCTTATGGGCTGAAGGAGACTGAGAGACAAAGTGTACTGCTTAGTGATGTCCCACTGTTGTCAAGCTTTAACCTTTTTTGAAAGAACGGTAGTCATTTTGACAAGCTAGACTTTTTCTTTTCTTGTGCAACTGGCTACCACTTTTCATTTTGTTCTGAGGCTAACTTGATGGATGCAGTATTATAGACTACATCAACTTTGATGAGGTCTCATCCATGGTTGGTTTTCTTGCCCTTTAGAAATAAAGAATGTCACAAGAAATTTGTGTTTTTTGCATGCCCCAGGTCCTTAGGAAGCTAGGGTCAGAGTACAGGGTCATCCATTATATGACCCCCCTGGAGGGTTCAGGGCCTTGCTCAAGGGCCTGAACGTGCTGGAGCTTGATCTTCAAACCTTCTGATAAGTAGACCAGAGCCTTAAATACCAAGCCCCTACTTTAGCTTTGCCTTGGATGAAAGCATATCCAAAACAAATAAGCGTAGTAATTGTAGTAATTTCTGTGACATTCGCATTCGGGACTTGCAAACAATCCCTCAACCCTAAGAAGTGCAGGAAGTGAATCCAGGTAATGGGATTCCCTCGAAACCGATACTAAGGTGAACACAATGACTGCATACAGGGAGGAACTTTTTAAAGATACTTCTCCACTGCATGACCCACTTTCAGTAGCCTGGATTCATTTTCCTGTTACCCAGGCGCTTTCTCATCTTCTTCCTGCTTGAGTTTCCCACTGCCTCATGTCTAGGCAGAGGCTCTGTATAAGGAAATGTGATGTGACTAGACTGATAAAGGCCATATCGATTCCCCGCCTGCCTTCACAGGGACATGATGACGGAAAGGGAGGAGAATCTGATGCCTCCCTCAGGGGCCCGGTGTTACATTGCAGCTAGCGGAAGAAAACATAATCTTCCTCATCAGTGAACCTCACTCTCTGAGATATAACAAGCTGAAAAAGATCAAGGCTTGGTATTTGATGTTTTGGAACAAATGAGGGGCATTTGTGAGATAAGAGAAAGCACTACAGAAAGCTGGCCCAGATCTGCGAGATGATAACTGAGATGATGTGCATGCATTGCTAACAAATTATGTAATGCATTGTAGGAAGGCATGTTGGCAAAATGAGGTCAAATTCTATTTCTATTATCTGAAGATGTTTAGCCATTTTAACCTTTTTTTAACATTTTAGCCATTTTAACTCTAGCTACATTTGAAAAGTCACATGGGGACGAAATACTTCTGAAAAATGTCCCTTGTGGAAACTACATCACTAAGCATTAACTATAGTCGCTACATCTCTCCCACACTCCAGCACTAAATGCTAGATTTAAACATGTTAAATGAGTTTGTCCAAAAAGGCTAGTGGGGCTTTAGCAAACATTAGACATCAGATAACACCCCCTTGCGGGTGAGTTTGTTTCTGAGTCCCATTTTTCCCCAAATCTAACAAATCCACATTGTAAAAAATCCTCTTAAAAATCAGATTGGCCTGAACTCCCAAATTAGCAATAGATTAAAAAGGTGTTTTTAATGAATTAAGAAATTCATGACCTTTCAAAATACTAGTCATTTATGTAAACTTTCCACATTCTAAACTTTCCGCATTTCTCTTTTTACACCAGAGCCTTTTCTGTGAATTATGGCTTTACATGTGGAGTTTTTAGATCCCTGAAGCTCAAGCAAAGAACTCAAAACACCTGACGACTAACAACTTTCACGCCACCTTTCTCATTTGTTTGCAGAGCGTCAGAACCACGCCCGCGAGCTGGTACGAGAAGCGGACCTGTCTCAGTGGGATGCCGTGGTCATCATGTCCGGAGACGGGCTGCTGTTTGAGGTCAGATCACTGTCAGCGCATTCCTCAGTCCATAGCGACTCTAGACACTCGCCAAGTAAACCTCAGCAAACAGACACGTCCTGTGCCCAGAGGCTGGTTTAGGAATGTGCAGAAACTGACAGGTTTAGATGGACATCATGTGAGGAAAAAATTCAGGACTGCTTTTCCATAAAAAAAAAACCAACAGCAGGACTGTGAATAACACATAATGTTGAATGACCTTCACAGAATTGGCAATCTTCTTGTTTTCTAACTCTTAACTCGTAATTTAACTCACTTTCCAAAACTTAACTTCAGTTTCCAAAAAGCATAGATTTTTAAATATTGCTATACTTGTAATTTACATTGTAATATATGTCACATCTTAGCATCTCTGGATGCTAGCATGCATTTCGGTGAATCTGTCCTGATATTTTAGGATATGTTGTGAATTTATGGTTGTGATATCATAAGGCATACACATGACACACTCTCTCTAAGTGGTTAAAGTAGACGAAACACTATTATGAGGCATCTTGGGTAATATGGAAGTTGTTGTGACACAATACTGAAATTTCCCAATATGACGGAAGCCATGGAAGGTCACATTACAGTCGCTGTTAAGTGTAATTTCAGTGCAATTTTAGTTCTCTTTTCTTAGTAGTTGTCCAGTGACGTTCATGCTTCCCAGCAGTATGGTCATATCTCATTAAATACTTTTCTTCCCATGTTGAAACCATGTAGAGGTCTATGCTCACTTTTTTGCCCCTTTGTTCATATCTAAGATTTGTGGTGCTTTTTTCTTTTTAAAACACAGATAGTGCTGTTGTAGTTTTAAGTGTATCAGGTGATTGTATAAAAAGCTAAATCAAGTTTTTAAAAAAGAAAAGAAATTTATAGTACAATTAACTTCCATTTTAAAAATGGAACAGCGAATAGATAAAAATACAATGTCCTCAAGGCGCTTGTTTATAATCCAGACGAAATTAAAAAAATGGCTTTTGTTATTGCCCGTCCGTGACAAGACGGATTTTAAAGTGCAACAATTAATTTGTAAGTCAATGAGTAATATGTAAAGTATTGTAAAGTACTGAGCAATGTGTAAGATCTTTCACGTAGTGGGCAACGTTGCCAACACTCTGCACTAAGAGCAATTCCGAAAATCCGACTTCTTCTGAAGTCAGGAATACTATAAAGTGGGCAGTTCATATGGAATCTTTTCAACACTGTTGGAATGCATGTTAGCAGGTTTGGTCTTGTTTAATCTTAACGCATACAGCATGTCTTCTGTATATCCGCAGGTCGTGAACGGGCTCATGGAGAGGGAGGACTGGGAGAAAGCCATTCAGATGCCTCTCGGCGTGCTGCCTGGAGGTTCGGGGAATGCACTAGCTGCCTCGATACACTACTACTCTGGGTAAGACTCACACTCGATTTAAGAGCTATGGGAGGATGTGCTGGCTCAGTGAGAAAAAAATATTACACACTTGGGACTGCCTGATCAATAAGATCTACAAATTGTAATATTTGATTTATGTAATAATCACATAATGCTAATATATTACAAAACTCTGCATCAATGTTGGCAATATATCAATTCCTATATTGGAAACATCTGTAGCTTTGCTGTACTCTTTGTCCAACCCACCAAAAGAAAGAAAGTACCACTCCTACTCCTCCAGTAATGATCTCCAGCAAATGATCCATGCTGGAATTGGGCATAAGTGTTTTTTTATATAAAGAACAAACATAACAAGAGCTCATTATGATTCCTGATATTGCTTCAGATGCATTTAATGCCTTTTAAAGACTTACCTGTCAACCATTCCTGCTCCATGTTTATTTACAAAAAAGAAATTCCATAAGGGAATACATTATAAATCAATCCATAACTCTTTGCCATTGGCATTACTCAAAAATGCCAAAAAGGAATGAATGCAACTATACTAAATGGTCAGATCCATTATTTAGTAGCCATACAAGGTACAGAACATTAAATAATAAAGCCGGCACTGCATGGGAGCTTAAATAAAACAGCTGACGACATTGCGAAGACAGTCTGAGTGGAACCCCAAGGAGACTGATCTAATTGCCCCTGAGGCAGACTGTTGGCTTGATGGACAAATAAGGGGGTAGTTCCTCCACATGGGCGGAGTCTCTTTGTTCTCAGGCTGTTCGCTGAATCTGGGTTGGCCTGGGTTGTGTTTTTAGCAGGTATTGGATGATAAAGAATGGGATCTTGCTTGAACAGGAAAAACCTGGGACTTCATTTAGGAGAAGGAAAAACAGATTAGAAAACAAACGCAGTTTTAATTATTAAAATTAATAAAGCAATATAATACATACTGAAGTCAGGGGTGTCAAATATATGGCCAGTGGGCCGGGACCTGCCCGATAAATTCTAATCTGTCGAAAAAAGATTCGAAAGAAATACTCAAGAAAAGAGCCAATCTCTGTTTTCCACTAGGGGCCATAATAGAGCAATAAACTCAAGGCCATAAACTCAGCTACTGACGGAGTGTGGTAATGAGGTAATCCTTCATTAGCAAGGTAAACAATTTTACACTTTATCCAGAAAAACTAATTTAGAGGTTTCACATCAATGGGGTGAATATTTATTCAATATTTATTCAATCAAATTTTTGCGTTTTTATTTGTAAGTAATTTTGCAAACTATACTGATTTTTCCCCATGCTAAGTGTACACAAAATGAGTTTAACACCCCAGATCGGAAGATTTTCATTAATTATATTAAACCATGCATTAATTTCTTCTTTCTCAGGTCACAGTCGGTGTCCGGTGAGGAGTTGCTAGTGAGTTGTGGTTTCATGTTATGTAAAGGCCTGGTGTCGCATATGGACCTCACCTCAGTCTGCATGGCATCCAGCCCGCGCCTGTTCTCCTTCCTGTCCCTCGCCTGGGGCTTTGTGGCTGATGTGGACATCGAGAGCGAGAAGTACCGCCATGTCGGAGCAGCTCGCTTCACCATGGGTACTCTAGTGCGCCTCGCCTCATTGAGGGTGTACAAAGGAAAGCTAGCGTACCTTCCTGCCGAGGAATCTCAATCCACTCCGAGCCAAGCTCAGTCAACAGTGTCCTTCACTGATGGTTCCAACTCATCCTCCGTTCATTCCCACATGTCAAGGAATTTGAATTGTCAGAATCACCTCTTGCACAATTCATGCAACTCCAACAATGCCCACAAACCCAACTGGACCGGTGAGTCACCAGTGACCACACGAGGCCCCACCGATTCCCTCCTTGTACCCTTGGACCAGCCTGTGCCAGCACACTGGACCGTGGTCAAGGAGGAGGATTTTGTTCTGGTGATGGCGGTGTACCAGTCCCACCTTGCCGAAGACTTGATAGCTGCCCCTGCATCTAGACTCAAGGACGGAATTATACACCTGATCTACGTAAAAGCAGGAATCTCACGTCGAGCCCTCTTGCGCCTCTTCTTGGCCATGGAGAAAGGTGCCCACTTGAGTACCAACTGCCCCTTTGTGGTGTACGTTAAAGTGCGAGCACTACGACTAGAGCCCTTTTCACCCAAAGGGACCATCACAGTCGATGGTGAGGTGGTTGAATACGGGCCAGTGCAAGCGCAGATCTACGGCAGTCTTGCCAGGATTATAGCCGGATAGAATTGCACATAGAAGGCCAGAAATGCACGTAGAAGGCAAAAACTGCTTACAGTGAATCAAAGATTGCAGAGTCAATTAGCAATAAAACAAAATGATTGCTAGCTCTTTATTTATTGTTAGTATCAAAGGAGTGGACAAGTTCTTGCTAGGATAGAGCTTGCTTTATTTAAAGGAATGCTTCACTTGAAAATGCTAGCTTTGCTAATAATGAAAAGCTAGAGTGGGCATTAAAAGAAATCTTATTTTCATAGCATTCAGTCCCCACAAGCTTTGACTTGTTATTAGCATCACGTCTTAGCATTTGCAGGATTGTCTACGAAGCGAGGTACCATAGTTTTTGAAAGCAATGACTTCTACTGTGTGATTGATGTCTGCTGCTGTTTTCAAGGTGCTACTGATTGTAGTGACAAATCATGCAAAAGATTGAAGAGAAATTTATTTATTTTTATACTGCTGTTTTGTACACGCCATAGACATCTCCACATATCTCGCGTTTATGTGAGAAGCAGTATATAACCGGGAGATCATGATTCAGCTGGACGGGTTTGGGTATGATGCTTTCATCTGTTTTTCATTTCAAAATGATTTTTTTTTCTTGGCTCATACAGAAATAGAAATTTAATTCATTTGTTAATAAAATTATTAAAGTATTGACTAAAACTCAAATATCCTAAACTCAAAGGAATCCTAATATGAAAAAAATTATATATCCTGGTTATCTACGACTGTTACTGGGTAACTAGTATCAAAAACAGGGTAGATTAAAGATTGACATTAGCACCTGATATCCTGCTAATGTGCTTTTTAAAAAGTAACTATAAAGTGAAAGTAAAAGAGGGCAACATGAGGAATAAAAAAAAAATCATTAGGATTTTCCAGCTGCTGCAAGTTAATCAATTTAAGTGCAGTTGTTAAAAGATTTATGATGTTAGCTGACGTTATTGTATTTCAATTAACGTGGGTTGGTAACATCAGCTAAATAGCTAATTGGCTCACTTCCAACAGGTCTCCAGTCAAAATTTGTCGACTACCTTCACAGGAATTTTTTGGATTCAAATTTGGATTCATGAATGTGACTTTGTATTAGACTTTGCATAATATGCGCCAAGAAAAAAACAAAAATGAAATAAAATGCTATTTCTTGTTTTCCCATTTTCATTTGAAAACAGATGAGCGCAACGTACACGGATCGACAGGTTGCACCAGATTTAATGGAGCTCTTACAGTTTAATCATTATTAAATACACCTTGCTCTGTTATTCATATTTTTTGTTGGTCTAGCCTCAGGGTTGAGATAAAGTTACCACCATTTACAACAGCTTAAGAAAGCTCTGTTTGCTGTATCAGTGAGCTCTGTTTGGGCAATATCGGTTACTATGGGTGGTGTCTGTAATGGAATATTTGCGCCGCTTCTTTGGATTAAAGCTCATGTGTTCGGATGGTTTTGAACCTGGCAATATGATCCCATTATTGAATGTGTTTATTTATAGAACACTGTAATGATGATATTATATCCAGTGCAGAAATAACGTGAGGATTTATCCCTGTTGTGGTCGGTGTAACAGTCCATTACAGGATCATTTACTGTTTTATGGGGACGAAACAAAAAGCTGTATTTAGGAAGGACTCCATCATCCAATTATCATTTGGTAATTTCGGAAATTAATGAAAAATTTTGGGCTACACATAGAAAGGCTACTATGTAGCCGAGTTTCGAAAAAAAACGTTTTCCAGTGTTAAACAAAATCAAAGGCAATGATCACGATTTGGACGAGACTGAAATTGGGGTGTTAATTTTGGGTTGGAATTTTACACCCCCAAAAAAATTCCACTAGGGGTAGATTGGGGAAAAAGACATTTCCGATCAAGACATAAATAAAATCACAGACTATGACCTATAAACGATGGAATTATCCAAGTTCCTAAAGTGTAACTGATTCCATCCGAATAGGGCTACAGATACTGTGCTAATCAAAGATACGATACTGTTTGACGATACACTGTGGCTACGTTTTCTTCTTAAGAAATCTTTCTAAACAAAATAGGCAAAAGGATCACGTAATTAAAATACACTGAAACACACAAATCCAAACTATAATTTAAACAATTCATGCATCATTATTAGTTCCAAAAGCTATGTACTGTATGCATTTTAATTGAATATTTCTAAAGATAAAGAGCTAAAGATTAAGGCGAATTTTCAGCTAGCTAACTAGAACATAGCTGATAGGTTTTATACATGTGACAGTTTAAGCAGGACAAAACGGTCAAAATTTCTGTCAGAATGACTAAAGACAGACTAAAATCACACTGCAGTTACACTCAGCATCCACCGCAAACCAGACTTCCATGGGTGTAAAATGGGGTTGTTTTATTTCCTTCATTGTTTCTCCTAAGTTCAACAGTAGTTTGTGTATCTGCAGGTGTGTATGTAGAAACAAAAGTAGACTATGCCGCCTTAACACAGCTCAAGAGCATTTATCTCTACTGGTCTGTGAATAAATCATGAATGAATGATCAAAAAAAGAGATAATTTGCACCTTTTGCACTTTTGCACCTTTAAGAGACGTACTGTATTTGCTGTAGAGTTATATAATTATTGTTTGCATTGTGATGTTATTGTTTTATTGTTAGCCAATTTTAATGAAAATGTATAAGTGGTTAATTCAGGTCTTTTTATTTGTATAATAAAGCTCAGATTAAATATTTATAGAAGTGTTATTCACAATGTATTAGTCTATACAAATCATTAATACATTCTAGAAGTGTCTAATTTAACTGTAACAAATAACAAGATCTTAATTAACCCCTTATACAGTATATGTTTCTTAATAACAAAGTCTTGCTTGCTTTAACGTTCTTCTGAGAGCATGAGCAGGAACCGTAACACAACCTCCATCTCTCAGTGCCGGTTAATGATTAGCCTCACATCCGTCATCACCAGGGCAGTGAATGTTGTCCCATAATCATCTCCTTTAGAAAGTCAGTTTCGATTGGCCGGACAAGGCTGCTAGCACGTTGTAAAGTCACTGGAGATAAACATGACCACACTTCTCACTGATTCCACACATTCTTACAATTTTACTCAGAAAACTAGCTGATGAGGTCATGCAGGGCGTGCCTGAAAGCGTGATTTAGGGTACTGGCATTGATTTGAAGGCTTTGCACTGCAGTGGTCCGCTTCCAACACAACACCCCTTCCTCCTTCTCCAAAACACACACACACACACACACACACACACACAACCCCACCCTGTGTGAAGACCCAGCTGGTTTGCGCTGATTACAACCCCCCTTATCTACACATCAATCCCAACGTGCACCTTCTGTTTATGACTGCACCAAGATGAGATGTTGTATTTACTATACAACTATACTATATATATATATATATCTATATTCGAATTTTGAATATGATAAATAGTATGTAATAATGTACTAATGCTATAAAAAGTTGTTCTGGGTGGAGTGACACATGAAACACAATACAGCAAATCAAATCGGAGGTGCTGGTCATCTGCCAGGAAAGGGGGAGGGCGGGGTTACTGACTCGCCTAAAGCTACGTTAAATAACCGGCACATCCACATTTCATTTGAACGCTGGTGTAGAATTAACACGGCTTGTTGAGGAAGGTGTTGTTAAACAACCACTGTAACAGTAGCTTGCTAAATCAACATACACAAAGATGGACGCTAAACAAACATAACTTAAGTGTTACCTAACTTTACACTTTATTTATTTCATTACACAGTTATTTTTTTAGTGTTAAACCTGGCATGTGCTTGCAGTGCATCATGGGTAATATCTGCGGTCACTCAGCCGCTGAGTACAATCAATGCAAATTCTGGCATTAAATTATTCAAATGTCTGACGTTACAGTAAGAACACTAGCTAGACGTGACATGTAGAATTTATGACTTTATTGCCGTGCACTTCACTGTGGGATCGACCAGAGGTCATGACCTCGGCTGTTTCCTCTGGGAATTATCCGAACCTTTCAAGCGTGAGTGAGGATCTCTTTCATTGAATTTTTGATTCGGTTCTAGATTTCTATTTCTAGCCTTTGCTGTGTTAATTTTTTTTTATATGGAAATATGGTCACAGTTGAAATGGTTTAAAATCAGAAACATTGTTGCTAGGCAACTGGGAAGTAAGGTCACGAAGCGTAAACTAGTTCAGGCGTGGTCAGACTGGTGGACGGTGTTCCAGATGCGTAGCCAGCGATGTACCAAAATGAGTACTTGGGGAAAAAAAATACTGAACCAGACCGAATAAACGTATGAACGAAATTGGCTGGAGTTCAGCGACTCTAAACTTTAACTGTCATGGCTGGACTGATTAGCTAACTGATGATATGTTTTTGTTTTTAAAAAATTACGATGAAAACAGAAGCAGTATGCATTAAATCTCAGCATTAAGTTCAAAAAGACGTTTCGTTTATTCATGATGTTAGTCCAAAGTGGTTACATGAAGCATCACTACGCAACAAAACAACAGTTTCAAATAATCAAATTTATATCCATAAACTAATCATTAATTATTAAACATTAAACGATAACCGATGTCAACATTCAGTCGTGTTAGTCACATACCTTTATAAACAAGGAATTTTATGTAACTGGACTTTAAACATTTTAATTGAATATTTCTTAGCTAGCTAATGATTAAGGCGAATTTTCAGCTAGCTAACTAGAACATAGCTGAAAAGTTTTATACAGTTTAAACAAGACAAAACAGTCAACATTTCTATCAGAATTACTAAAGAAAGACTAAAATCACACTGCAGTTACACTCAGCATCCACCACAAACCAAACTTCCAAGAGTTTTATCGTGCTAAGCATCAGTGTTGCGTCACAATCCTTGAATTTGTAAAATTTCGATTCTAAAGTGGTGAAAATGAAAGAGTGGGTTGATTGTATAAAATCTTCACTCTAATTAAACATAGTGATCCCCCACGTCATTCTGCTCCTGGTTTGTGGTAAACTAAAGTTTTAGGATGTTTTAAATCCATGCAATCCACAGTAGCCTTGGGATATCACGTCACCTTACGCCTTACGAAGCCCAGAATGCAAAATGGGGTTGTTGTTTTTTTTTTCCTTCATTGTTTCTCCTAAGTTCAACAGCAGTTTGTGTATATGTATGTGTGTATGTAGAAACAAATGTAGACTGTATCGCCTTAAAACGGCTCACGAGCATTTATCTCTACTGGTCTGTGAATAAATCATGAATGAATGAATGACCAAAAAATGAGATAATTTGCACTTTTTGCACTTTTGCACCTTTAACAGATGTATTGTTGTATATGTGATGTGCTGTATAATATGAGTTATATAATTATTGTTTGCTTTGTGATTTTAATGTAGTTAATCTGAAGTATTTTCTTTTAGTGTTTTTTCTTAATGATTTTCTCTTGATTTGGACTGCTAAGGTACACACGGCGCATGGTTTCACAAAGAGATGTGGAAATGACGCCATTTTGGATTTCAGCTTGATGTTAGCTAAACATTCCATATATGAAGATATACATCAGTGTCAGGCTTGATCATCATCACTGTGACTGTTATACATTTTTATCCAGCGCTAGAGAGCAATTTTGGTGAAAAATCAAATTTATACACTTCAGAAAAGACGTGTTTAGTGTCCGATGTTTGCTAACAGACTTCTATTACATGTTAGTGACATTAGACTCTTCAGCCTCAGTGCAGAATTAAAGCTGATTGACTATTGGCTCATGATGTCAATAAACCCAGACTCACTCATGATCATGCACCACCATTACTTTAATAATTAATTTACCCAGAATTCAGTGCTGTGTTTGCTTTCTTTTTAGCTCTCTATTGCTCCAATTTTATGTTAAAAAAAAAACAAAAAACTATGCAAACATGTGTACACATCATGTATCACAATCAATGCTGTTACAGTGTGTGTTTTGTAAACGTACTGCAATGGCTATAATTAAAGAAATCTATTATACTGTTGAACAAAATCTAATTAAGCCTAATTATTTTTCTCTCCTTTTGTAAATCGAGTCTCTTTAGCTTGGAGGAGAAGCAGAAAGCCAGTTAAAGGAGGTGCTTCCCATTAACCAACAATTTATATGCAAATGAGATATTACATTACATACTTTTAGTGTGTATATTTATAGCTTTGCAAAATAATTTATATGATTAGACCTTAAGGAGCACTGATACACAATTAAAGCTTTACTCTAAAGCTAATTTAAGATCCAGCACGTGCACCTGAG
This sequence comes from Pangasianodon hypophthalmus, assembly GCF_027358585.1. NCBI lineage: Eukaryota > Metazoa > Chordata > Actinopteri > Siluriformes > Pangasiidae > Pangasianodon > Pangasianodon hypophthalmus. Next base: position 33,211,004 of record NC_069711.1, on the reverse strand, counting down.
TTTAAAAAAAGGAGCTCTGCTGCCCCCAAGTGTTCATAAAAGGAAGTACACCAAAACAATCTGATTCAAAATCAGATGAATACACATTATTACATTTAATACACATTTCACAGCATGGGGGACTCTAAAAAATTATATCTTTGACCACAAACAAGTACATAAGAAGGAGATACATTAATGTTGCCATGTGCCCCTGAGGCTGGCTGTCTAAAAAAAACTAAAAGAGAGATAAACTGTATTAAAAGCACTCAGTTAAATATATTACTATTGCTGCTACAGAGTCTGTTGTTTTCACACTGTTGTTTTCAAAGTCAGATGCTTTTAACCCTTGCATAAATTATTACAATATCCAGGTTTTAGATGGTTTTATTAAATAAAAATATCATGCCAGTTCAAATTAATAATAAAAAATCACTTGTATTAAAAAAATAACTGAAAGCATCATGTAGAAGCAAAATAAGATAGGATCATTACGGCTGAAAAATAGTTGCAATGTGAAAAGTTATTCATTAATATTTTAGGTCTAAAATATTAAAGAACATTTTTTAAACTTTAATGTCCAAAAATATAGAAGGTATAATATGTGCACCCTGACCATCACACACACATGTGGTTCTTCCCCAAACTGTTGCCACAAAGTTTGATGCACACACTTGTATATAGTGTCACTGTGTGCTGTAGCATTACAATTTCCCTTCACTGGAACTAAGAGACTCAAACCTGTTCCAGCATGACAATGCCCCTGTGCACAAAGCGAGCTCCATGAAGACATGGTGTGTGAAGGTTGGAGTGGAAGAACTTGAGTGTCCTGCACAGAGCCCTGACCTCAACCCCACTGAACACCTTTGGGATGAACTGGAACACCGACTGAACCCCAGACCTCCTCGACATCCCAACATCAGCGCCTGATCTCACTAATGCTCTTGTAGCTGAATGAACACAAATCCCCACAGCCACGCTCCAACATCTAGTGGAAAGACCTTTCAGAAGAGTGGAGCTTATTATAACAGCAAAGAGGGAATAAATCTAGAACAGTATGTTCAACAAGCACATACTGGCATGATGGTCAGTCTATACAAACACACACACACACACATTCTCTCTCTCTCTCTCTCTCTCTATATATATATATATATATATATATATATAGAGAGAGAGAGAGAGAGAGAGAGAGAGAATTTGACCATAAGAATCATAAGAATAAGAATTCTAGGAAAATAAGTCATACTTTTTCTATAATAAGTCAAAGTTTTGGGATAATAGGTCAATATTTTGAGATACTGCTGGTGCCAATTTTTTTTTTCTTTTCTACCTGGCAAAAAAAATTGGCTTCCATTAAAAAAAAGACCTGATCATAACCCATGTGATCTAAATATAAATATATATAATATAAATATAAGCGGGTGGG